>NC_067160.1:8134697-8270525 GCF_903995435.1 Acomys russatus
ATGTTGTATGTGGGACCTTACTTTGCTTATAGAAACATCTTCTTTGGTACTCTTGACATTCAATATTGGCAGGCCTCCTAGGAATTCCCAGTGTTTCTCTTATCCACCCTCAGTGGATATCTGAAAGCAAATACATAACTGGACCCTGTATAACTGTTTCCTATATATTTATACTGATGATACAGATGAGTCTATAAGTTAGATACAGAAAGAGAGTAATAGCTAATAACAAATGAAGAAATATAATAACATATTGCAACAAAAGCCATATGAAGCACTTTCTGTTTCTTCTGCGATAACTTGCTTGAAGACAAGAAGTATAGACTGCCAGTCTCTCTGCAAGTCAAGAAAACTCAAATATGACAGGGAGACTTCACAGTGTGGAGATGCTGGGCAAAGGGGTAACTCACATTCCAGCTTGGGCTGAAGCACGATTAGATTCTATCATGTTACTCAGAACAGTGTACAATTCCAAATTCATAAATGACTTTCTGGAAATTTCCATTTAATACGAGGAAAAATAAGGCCATCTAGTTTTTGTGTTACCACTGCTGGTGTCAGATGAGAACGGAGGTGGGGGGGGTGCTAAATGATTCACGGTTAAAGCAGCCACCTTTATTATCTTCAGCATTATCTGTGTTTTTAATAGAATTTCATAGCATTTCTTCCTTTACCATTAAAAAGCGGGAGGGTAGAGAAAAAATATCTGAAAAGCCTTATTAGTGTACTCGAGTCATCCTCCCCTGGAGCTCAGCACAGTACCTAATCATTAGAGACCAGTTAATGACAGGTGTTGCAGATGGGCATGTGTGAAAAGATGAAGATTCTGTGGGTAAAAAGGGGAAAATGGCATGTGCTCCTCTTATTGGTGACTAAGCAGAGCTATGGCCAATGAATTGTGTGGGAATCTATGGAACAGTTCTCAGAGATTAGAGACATTAAACAAAAATGTTTTAAAAGTTTTATATGTTAGAATTAAGTGTAGAGCCTTTAATTTTTAACTTTAAAAGGTTGGCATGAGGGGCTGGAGAGGTGGCTCAGTGGTTAAGAGCACCTACTAATCTCACAGGAGCCCGGAGTTCCCAGCACCCACATCAAATGGTTGACATCTGCCTATAAGTCCAGCTACAAAGGATCTACTATCCTTTCTGATCTCTGTGGGCACCTGCACATCCATGCACACACACACACACACACACACACACACACACACACAACACACAGGAGAGGAGAGAGAGAGAGAGAGACAGAGAGAGACAGAGAGAGAGAGAGAGAGACAGAGAGAGAGACAGAGATAGAGACAGAGAGACAGAGACAGAGAGAATATATATATATTTATATTATATATAATTTAAAATAAAAATTTGCCATCACTACTAAGAATAAAGCCATTGCATTCTCACTGTTGTTTTGAAATACGCTCAGCAGGAAGCAGCTTGTTCTTGTCCTTTGGCCATAACACTGGGCCATTGTTAATAGGGCCAAACATGCAAGATCATCTAACTTGCTTGACTTACCAGTTTAAGGGTGCAAAGTTCAACTCTTGGAAACATTTTGGTTCTTATAAAATCAGGATAGGTGGTTGTCCAGATCATTCACAGATTATAAACACCTGGGTAAGGTTTTGTTCAATTTTTCTATTTTTTTTTTTTTATTTAAGAGCTCAAGCTTGGTTATTTTATGTGTTACTTCATAGACTTTGTTTGGTAAGATGAAAATAAATTGTCTGGTAGAAGGAGAGCATAGCCCACAGAATCAACTAAGCAGGGCTCAGAGGGATTCACCAGCACTGAAGTGGCAACCATGAGATGATACTGGTCTCCTCTAGATCCTCTGTAAATATAAAAATTGTGGTTGCTCAGTTTGATTGTTTTTGTGGGACTCTTCACAGTGGGAGATGTGGTGTCTCTGACTCTTTGGCCTGCTCTGGAGACCCTTGTCCTCCTACCGCGTTGCCTCATCTGGCCTTGATATGAGGGTTTGTGCCTAGTCGTATTGGAACCTGTTGTGCCGTGTCTGGTTGCTATCCTGGGAGGCCTGCTCTTTTCTGAAGGGAAATGGAGGAGCAGTGGATCTGGGGGAGGGGAGGTGGGGTGTGTGTGGGAGGAGTGAAGGATGTGGCTAAGTTATTATTGTGTGAGAGAAAAATAAAGAGAAAAGGAGACTGGTAAGAGAGAGCACCTCAAAAGTTAATATCCTTAGGACATTATCTAGTTTTATATCTACCTAGAAGCCTTGCTTTAGTATTGTTTTTTAAAATGCTTATAAATAGCCACCTTTTCAAAATGCCTTACCACTGCATTGATTCTGTCATTAAAAATCCAATAAATCCTTGATAAATGTTTATTCCATTCCTTTTGTAATTGCCATATTTTAATTTAAAGATGCCTACAGTGGCATCACTAAAGAAAATGGATCATTATGATTTCAATGCAATTCTTTTATACATTTTACCTAAAATATATGTGTGTGTTTTCTAAGCTATGATTAGAAGTACAAGGATAATACAGGGATTCTGAGATAATTAAGTGAGATAATAATAACAATTGTGAAGCAAATGCCAATGTATTTTGTTATACTATGTGAATGCTTTACTGTAATGAACAACAAATCACAATATTTTCCCCTGTGGAATATTTAACACCTGAGAGTAAAGACATACTTACACTAACAGTTATCAACTGTATTTTCCTAGGAAAGGTCCACCCGATTAAATTCAATGTTAGGTTTCAATACAGGGTTTAATGTTCATTTTTGGGGTTTTTCTCCACATCTTCATGCAGGATGCGTTTCATTTTGCACCAGGGTGGGGGTGGAGGGGCAGTGGGAGGGGGTGTTTATCAGCCCTAAGTGTACTACTTTGTATTTGTCTTAGTGAATTTCATTCCATTTTGTTTTAGTCTACTTCTCAATCTTACAGCATCAGTCTGAATTGTTGGTCTCACATTTCTTGGTCTGAGAATTTTGTGATCTTTTGTGAAGATAGTATTTATAAAACAAGGTATCACTGCTGGGTGAGACCATCAGCTTTCCATATTTAAGGCATCTGAGAAAACTGAGTGATCTATAGGGGATATTTTAATCTTACAATGATGCATTTCCATATTATATTATTTGGGCATTTCCTGGATTTAAACACATAATTAACCAATTAATCTCCTGTGATTTCTGGTATTGTTTCAGAATGAAGGGTTATGTCAGTGAGATAGACAATGAAATACCTAACAGTGTGACTAGCCCATGGTTACCATTTAGTTACTTTTATAAGTAGCGTAGTGGCTCTCAATCTTCCTAATGCTGTGACCCCTTAATACAGCTCCTTTTGTTGTGGTGACCCCAACCATAAAATTATTTTGTTGCTACTTCATAACTGAGTTTTGCTACCATTATGAATTGTAATATAAATATATACCCAGTATGTAGGATATCTGGGGTACCCACCCACAGGTTGAGGACCATTGGTATTCTCATTACGAGATGAACTGCCAACCCAAACTATGGCTCTATAACAACAAACATATATTTGACAAGGATAAAATCATAAGGACAGCAGAATAATTGGATATGTCTTTTCATTTTTGTTTCTCAGTTATTGTATAACTGAGTTTTGATCAAAAATGATGTTTGGTTGGTAGCCTTACCATACCCAGTGGATCCAGAAAGAGATTAAAGGATGGAATTAAATCAAAGGCTTTGAGATGTTCAAGAGATACAGAGTCATATCTTACTATGAGTTTCCACACCACTAATGGAGGCTCAAGGAAATAGAATCCATATTTAATGGGCACATACTATGAAGCACTGTGAAAGTCTCCATTTTTATAAATATTTATTTAAGGCAGTATACAATTTAGTCAAATTAATCCAACCTTGTTTATATTATTGAGGTATGAATAGTTTTACATTTAAAAAATACTTATTTTTTATTTATTTTATGTATGAATGCTCTGCCTTTATGTACTCTTGAATGCCAGAAGAGGGCATTAGATCCCAGTAGAGATGGTTGTGAGCCACCACATGGTTGCTGGCAACTGAACTCAGGACCTAGGAAGAGTAGACAGTGCTCTTAACCCTGAGCCATCTTTCCAGCCTTACATTTTTACACATTTGGGGAAAAAAAAAGAAACAAAGATTATAGCAGAAGACATTGTGGTTTTAAAATCAAAACATTAACTATCAGAGTCTATAGAAGTCTCTAGCAACTTCTGCTTCACAGCTATAATCATAGGTCCAACTCCAAGAGCCTTATCTAACAAATGTCAGCAAACACTTTCTGTAAATGACCAGACAGTAAATATTTTAGACATTTGGGTGCCAAATGGCCACTGATGACAATGGGTCAATTCTACTGTTGCAATAGGAAAGCAGTTATGGATGGTCAGCAAATGAACAAATGTGTCTGTTCTCCAAATATTTCTTTTCACAAACAGTAGGCCAGATTTGGTGTTGACCTTTGTTTTAAAAGGCTACCCTGTAGTAGTTTCACCTTGATCTATGCACTTCTGTTCATGAATATCTTTGCCTTGTTCTCACAGACTTGGAACTCTATGGCTCACCCATCTTTTGCCCTCTCTAAGTACCACCTCAGGGTTCTAGGTGGTTAAGCTTTCTGACGAGGAGTTTGTGTTCTCCCGTGATATCATCCACCCACTCATGCTTTGTCTTTCTCTACTTATTAGTTCTGATGTCCAGATCTCAGAAATAAGAGCTTAATTTTAGATTTAGACAAAGTCACTGAAAGTAATTCTAACCTCAGAAGAATTCTCATTTCCATGCAGGAGGCAGTTTGACATGCTAGAGAGACTGCAGGCTTAGGAGCCAGAGAAACATTGTTCAGCTTCATCTCTATTGACTCTCTACCATAGAAACTTGGATAGATTTTTCTCTCTGAGCTTGTCTTCCCTTGTCCTAGGCACCTATAATTCAGATGGTTTTCAGTGCAAATATAGGTATGTGTAAGAAATCTGGCTTGCTCTGGTCACCAGCCAGTATTAGCTTGATGCTAGTGGGAAACCATGCTTGCAGTAGGTAATTGTCTCCTGAAATGATTCTACTTTCTATCTTTTTTTGCTTTTCTTTATGCATATAGATATTTAGGTAATCTTTCTATGACACCTTATTTAAAATCCGCCTCTTTATTTAAAGTACTTCAAATAATTTCCAGCCCTTCAGACAGTCTTTAATGTTCTGATGGCTTAAGCCCATGTAGTCTTGGAAATAAATCTATTCCACGAGGGTCATTCAGACTAAAAAGTCTCTGAAAACTAAGGGTAAACGTTATAATGATGATGATGATGAGTGGGAAACACACACACAGAGTGTTCTGATAATTTGTGCACCACATGCACTTCCACACAATCCAGGTAGCAGAGAGTCACACATGTTAATTACAATAGCATCTGTACCTATTTATGCTCTTTTTTAAAAAACCTAAGTTGTACTAAAAATTGAATGTTTACTTCTTGACTTCCCTTTTAAGAGACATCTACAAAACAATGGTAGACAGCTGTTCCTTCCTGGCATTGTTTGGAGACTTATAGGAGTGTACACAGAATCCTTCGGATTCATGGATAGGCATGCGGAAAGTTTTATTAGGGGCGATGCCTTGAAGAATAAGAGGGGAAGAGGAAGCGGGGCTATGTAGGGAAAGCATTTAGGGTCATGATGAAGAGGTGGAGGCTCTGGGTCAACACAACAGAGGGATCTAGAGCAAAGGCTGCCTGTAAGAGGAGTCCCTGCATGAGGCATTACCAGCCAGATGCCCTGCTCATCCAGTACTACATCAACATGCCATGCCCGGGAAAACCATAGCCGGGTTTGAAATCTAGGGCAGATCTTTACAGGGAATAGGCTGCCACTGTCCACACACTATAGTTTCACATAGGTAAGCAAGTGTTTGCTTGGAGGGACGGCTGATGACACTCTTCCACACTGCCATTGTGAGACAAAGGCCAAACTAAGAAGGAAGTTACAGGAACTCCCAGGACCTATAAATCATAAGACGCATGTACAAGCAGAGGGTGGTGGGCGGTAGTGTGCATCCATGCTAAGAAAGGCAGCATGAGTCTACAGCACTTTGAGTCTCATCTGACTTCCAGAATGAAAAAAAATCAAGTCAAGAGAGGTCTTTTAAATGGTCATTCTTTTTAGAGACAAATGTTCATGTTTGTTTTGGTTATGTCTACGTACTGCTAATGCTTAAAAACTTAGGACTTCTTAATTGCACTATTATGAATGAACAGCTGTGTGTTGATTATATGTGTTATCTAAAGACTTTTAGACTAAAATTCATCATTAACCTTCATGTTTAAAAATACTTTTCATCCTCAGACTTATTGGAGAAAATTAGAAGATAAGCCAGGTTGCACAGATCTTCATTACAAAATTTCTCATGGCCTTCAATAAGCACATATGCATTAGAATTTCACATAGTGGAGGGACAGGGTATAGTATATATGAATTTAGAACATGTCACAGAACATAGCAACAAAGCCACTTGTAATTGCTGTACTAATAATGTTTGAATTCATCCATTTGAAATAATTTAGTCAATCTTTACAGTGTTTTGAAGCCTTTTTTCCTCCAGACTAGCTTCTATTTTCAATTTTTTATCCACTATATTGACATTTTGATAGACAAAGCCCAATTCCCATTTCATTGTTGAAATTTTTTTAAAAGTACTTTCCAAATAAATCGTATATTTTGACTCCATTAGTTAATCGTCCTAACTAGCGGCTAAAGGCAGCTATAATATTTGTATCATCGTCTGGAATTGGGCTTTGCTTTTAATAGAGCCATTTGCACCATAATAAAAAGCCACGGTCGGAACTGATTAAAGTTGGATGGAGCAGTTTTCATTTAAGAATTTCCCTTCCTGTGTCAGCCATGCTTCTCTCTTAATGTTATTTTAATGCAATCGTTTTATGTTTGAAAACGAAGGCTATCATGTCAGTGTGTGAGCTAGCAAAAGACAGTTATTGATTTTTTACAAATCAGTCACCTTTAAAAATCCATGGGAAATGAATATTTATTATTTTGCCAAGTACAAATCAGTTTCTGCAGAAACAAGAATGGATGCACGAGGAGGCAAGGCATCTCAGAAGAATAAAATGTGAGAATAAGCTTGCTCTAATGGCACCTTACTCTGTGTCATTGTAATAAACCTCCTTCATTGATTCGCTCTTCCAAAGTAGAAACATTTCTTTCATTAGCTTGCAATGCACCAAATACAAATATTGACAAACTTAAATGACACACACTCTAGTCCACCTTTTTTCTCACTTAAGTTACTGCAGTCACATCACTAATACGGATGTAATCTACTTTATCAACGGGACGGTTCTGTAACTTGGTACAGAAATGAGTCGGGTAAATTAGATGACAGCGTACCCCTGAAGGGGCAGACATTCTGAATTGTTTCCACATGATCCTTTGGGATAGGGCATAGAGGAACTTACCTTACAAGTTTGGGAGACAAAGGAGGGCTCTGATCTGCCAAAGCCCCTTTCTATCAAGACGTTTTTTATTAGAGTTCTCTGTGGTAGTGATTCCATTGGCTGTTTATAGAAACAAACCCAGAACGATACTGAACAATTTTAAACTTTTAAATGTTTACTGTGTGATCTTTAGAAGCAAAGACTACCAACAGCTATATAAGAATATGCCCACTCTTTACTAAAGAAAATGTCCAGAATTCCTTGCACATAGTAAGTGCGTGTGTAGCAAATGGTTGGTGAAATAAATCCTCATTTTCTTCATATCTTTGAAGACACTAAAGACTTTGGAAAAGAAATGATTCCAGAATGTCTATGGAAAGGTTAAAGTATGGAGAAAATGAATTGTTTTCTTTTCTGCCAAGCTCAGCCTAGTTGATCGAGGGCGGTGGGGCAAACGGTTATCATTTAATAAACAGTGTCGATTTCCACATTAGAAATAAGTGTAAAGGATTCCTGCCGCCTCACATTCTCACCCAAGAGGAAAGCAATCCTCTCATTGCCTTGCTCCAGGGTCATCTTCACAGGAAAGTCGGCCAGCCTTGGCATTAAGCAGCCCAGAATAATTAACAAGACGGAACAAATAAAGGTTAAAAGGTCATCACCAACAGTGATGGGAGGTCCAGGGCAGGTAGTGATTGGCACTCACAGCAAGTTGTAGACACGCTAAAGCAAATAACATCCATTTACCAGAGACCTGATTCCTAGCAAGATTCAGGCCACAAGAGAGTCCCTGTTCCCTGAGCTGCGTACTGGGAGTGTGTACCTTCCTGTTCTCCTGGCATGGAAAGAGGGAGGTGTGCTCTGTTTGCCTCCCAGTTCTCATGGCTACATTATAAAATCATGAAAAGCTTTTGTCTGCAATATCAGACATTAAAAAAAGAAATTTTAGAATACAGATATTTTTGAATGCCTTAAAAAAGACCTGTTTACCTAGTAACTTCACTCTTTACGTTAATGTCTTGAGATCTCTGTTTCTAGGGAATTCATCTCAGTCACTGAGCATTAGAAGATGCACTGATAGAATTCTCTCTCTCTCTCTCTCTCTCTCTCTCTCTCCCCTCTCTCTCTCTCCTCTCTCTCTCTCTCTCTCTCTCTCTCTCTCTCTCTCTGTGTGTGTGTGTGTGTGTGTGTGTGTGTGACCTTGCCATCTATGGAATGCTCTAAGTTCTGAATGAACATCTTGTAGTGAAATTCCCTATCTGTTTCAGCCATCAACTGTATGACAACATGTTCCAGCATTTTCTGGAATCAGAGGATTCTACTAACATTCTGTGTCAAGTCTCCTGCAACAGCTACTAATTAATCCCCGTGACAGCAGTATTGATGGGTCTTCCATAGGAAAAGTGGCATTAGGTCATGGAAGTGGAGCCGACACCAAGGCCACTTGCCACTCTATGGAAATGAGCGCCATGGAGCTGGCTCATCAGACTCAGGTTTGGGGACAACGCTCTACACAAAGCTCACAATCAGTGTCACGACCACGGTCCTGCAAGTTGATTACATTCTCCCAGAGCATGGCTAGTGGCCTCTGTTTCTATTTGAAGAGAAGGAAAACCTGAGTTTCATCAGCTTCCTTGTATAATTAGATATGCCACACACATCCGTAAGAGAAACAAAGAGACCGAAACCAACTTATATTTGTTTAAGGACTGGAGTTAATAAGTGATGAATTTTTAATTCTGAGATTCAAGAACAAGATCCTAGAAAAGGAGGGGAAAGTCAGCAAAGCATTACTGTATACAGCAAGAAATCTTAAGAGGGTAATTTTAACAAATATTTTTAAAATGTTCTGTATTTTATCTGAGAGACAGTAGTTGTACATATTTATATACCAATGGAAACCAATATCATATTCCACTATGTGTCTAAGGATCATAGTGACTGATACATTCAACATTTTCAACATTTATTATTTTTCATGTTGGCTAGTTATGAAGACAAATAGGAGATTGGTAGTGTTTGGATAAGGAAAATCCCTAATGGCTCAACCTGTAACATCTTTGTCTCCAGCTTAGCACTATGAAGAGGTGGTAGAAACTTCAATATGTGAGGCCTACCAGAAGCCCTTTGGGTCATTGAGGACTTGCCAAAAAGGAGACCCTAGCCACTTCCTTTCTCTTTCTTTCTTTTTCATGGCTTTCACGCCACCATGCACAACCCACCACAATGTGATTGCTTGTCCAAGGCAACGGGGCCTCTAACTGTGGACAGAACCTTTTAAACTGTGACACAAAACAGAAACAAATTAAAAACTGGAATGTAAGTCAATGTTTTTGGAATGGATAGAGTTTGAGACATAAAACACTAGGACACTAGGACGTCTATTTTCTTTTCTTATTTATTTATTTATTTATTCATCTATTTATTTACGTATTTACTCAGAGAAGGCTTCTTAATGTGTAGTACAGGCTGGCCTGGATAATTCCATCCTCCTGACTCAGCCTTCCAAGTCCTAGGATTACAGACACAAGCCACCACATATGGAACATTACTTTTTCCTTGGATTACTTTAGTTTTAAACTAACCCTCTCATGTTCCTATAGTATAAACATTGCCGTGGCCTAATTTTGAAAAATAGGTATTTATGGCATAGAGAGGCTAATTCTGTGCCCAAGCACACACATACACAAAGTGACAGAGCTGGAATTTCTTGCTTTTACTTTGTTGTTGTTGTTGATATTATCTGTTTTGTTCTTGTGCTTCTGAGACAGGGTCTCCCTATGCACTCATGCTAGCCTTGAACTCCTATGGCTCCTGTTTTATCCTGTTTCAGGTATCCTAATGTTGAGATTTCAGCGCTCATCAGCATTCTTAGCTTCAGAGCTAGCATGTCTATTAAGCTCCAACTGTCTGAGTCCACAAATCTATGTTGTAAATCTTGACTTGGCTCTACTTGGTGGCATTTCAGAGTTGTAAATTCCTGGACCCACTACTCAGAGGCCAGATGACAACAAGTTTCAAGGTGGACCATGAACACATCAAAGGCTGAGCAGACTAAAGCCTAAATCACTGCTGTGACACAATTGATGTCATCATCTTAGGCTTCAGTGTCACAGGTGACCCTGATAAGAATGGTACATTTTTTCCCTGCCACAAAAAGCATACTCACTAGTTAAATACCATGGCTTTCAACCCACTGTTCCATACTATTGGTCAAAATTTAAAGATCATATAGAATATATTGGGGAACAACTCTTTAAAATTTAGCATTTCATTTGTGAAAAAGGCATTGGGATTTTGCCAAAGCTTCTACAGTCATTGGATCTGCATTTGGAGTTTATAAACATGGCTGTGGGTAGCAGATACTGACTCTCAGTTCTGGTTAAATCTCTGTGAGCAATCTCTATCCCTGTCAATTTCTTTGCTTTATGAGACACGCCTTCTACACAATCCATGCCAACTATCAAAACTCTAAGGAGTATTCAGACAAAAGCATTTCCTGTTACCCCTAGTGGTTCTGGATGCAGAAAGTAAGGGATGAAAGTTGGTATCAGGATGAAACAAATAGTCTCTGTTCCTATCTTCTAGCCACCCTGCCAACACTATTCTCATACTCCTTTTTCTAGGGTCAGGGGTCAGGGTCAGGGTCAGGGGTCACAAAAGGAATAAATGGAAAGTGATCAGTGTCATTATCCATGGTCAAGGTCTAAGGCATGTTCTTTCCAGTCCTCAGCATATCACTCAAACATAACATAAAGGTGAACACACTGTGAGAACTAGGGAAACTTTACCAAAGTGGAGCCCTAGTACAGACCAGAAGGATCAACAGAGAGCCCCATGAGTGACACTATGCAGGGACACCGGGAAGAAGTTACGTCACTCCTCCTGGGGATATGGGAACAAACAGCTCCTCATCCAAGACCGGGTACTAGACATGAACCAAATTAAGAATATCACAAACGTGTATCCAGTTTGTTGACCTGGTGGCTTTATTGGGGTTCTTTATGGATGAGGGACTACTTACAGGAGCATGGACAAATCAGAGAAAGATGAATCCTCAGCATCTCCCACCCCCAGCACGCATGAAGCCTCAAGACAACCTAAGTTTTGGTGTTCTCTGCATCAGCCAACAGCTCTACCGGGGCAGAAAGCCTTTCTCCTCAGCTGTCTTTCCTTCTCGTACAATCATGGGGGAGAAGGCCATGGGAATCTGCTGTGTTTCCTGGATTCCCTCATACTTCCGCAGTGTTTTACTTCTTGTATCTTCAGGACCTTCTCTTCAGGATGGGGTGTTCATATTAGAGGAAATTGCTATGCAACCAGGGTTCATTTGGGGTGGTTCTCTATTTTAATTGACAGATTTGTTATATGTCCATCTCTCGGCTGCACTTGTCCCTTCTCACACGCACCTGATTTTAGTCACGTTAATACCTGGCTATACACAGACACATGATGATAAGTAGGAAACTTTTGCTAGCAATTCACTTTGATGACATTCTGAGTTTGCCTTTTTGGACAGGAACCAGTGCAAAAGGGATTGGCCTTCTTGCTCTTGTATCCCAGACTCTGTAAGCAGAGTACATAAAATACAATCTGTCTACATCTAATGATTGCTAAGGTGTGGAGGTCCCTTAAACCACCAGGCCTAGCAGAGTAATGATCTGCCTGAGAAAAGAAGGAAATCAGGTTTGACGCATCTTAGCTGGTGCTGGTTCAAACTTCTAGAGTCTGACCCCGGGGCAGTTTATATTTGACATATTTACACACAGCACACCTTTGGAAAAATGTTTCCTGTTGATAATTATCACAATAAAACTTAAGGCATGACTACATCGAAACTCTTTTGCAAAGTGCGTGTCTTTCATAAAATACATGTGACTTCTTCCAAAAGAATGGGTTTATTGGCTGAGAAACAATGCTCAGGGTAAAGGTCTAGGGAGGAAGAGTCTAGAATAACCACAATAGTCTGGGGGATTCCGGTGAGGCCTGGCACTACAGATAGTGCAGACCATCAGGTTTAACTACATCCATTCCCAGGTTTCTGGGCGGAGCCGAGTATACAGCCCTTCCGTTGAGGAGACAAGCCTGCGTGTTTAACAGTCCTGGCTTCCTTAATGCTTATCTGTGAGCACAAGGACCAGGAGCTGTCTATAATAAGGGAAGGATAAATCCACTCTATTGTCCAGAGTGGAATGTAGATGCATCTTAATGAAGATGGGGATTCAGGGTTGCTAACCTGCTTCTAAGTGCATGATTTAGGGAAGGGTACATGTTCGTAGTACATACTGTTAGGTGTTCCTAGGCTGTCACGTGCATTATTAGAAGGGGTGTGTGTACACATGTCAAGCCAAGTGGAGTGTCAAGTTACAAAACTACTCCCTACGCTTGCCAGCTTCATTGTGGTACAGTCAGCATATATGTGGCCTTTGGGGGCAGAAATGGAATTGATACGTGTTTTGCTTTTACCGCAAAGGTGTCTCTTTGGAGACTTCTAGATGAAACCCTGAGAGGATCTCAGTGTTGGCATCAGACACCCTAAGAACAAATTCTCACCACAAAGGAGTCTTATTTGCCCCACAAGGACAAAGGGCAGGGAATAAGAGACAAAGGCAGGAGTCAGTGGACAGGGGAGAAGGGAAGAGGAACAGGGAGAGAGGGGAGAAAAGAGGGAAGGGAGGATTTGCCCTGGACGGACAAAGGACTGCCTCTGGATAGAGAGGAGACAGAAATCAACTGCAGACAAATGGCACTGTATAAAAGAAAAAGAGAACCCTCTGTGTTAGGATGAGGTGTTCAATTTTGCCTGGCATGTTAGTTCCGGTAGTCAAAGTGGAGCTTTTGATTACTGGACTTTTAATACTTTGACAGCTCTACCATGGTGATCAGGCTCAGGAGGAGGAAGTGGCCAAATAAGGGAATAGACTTTGGTGCCTAGCTTTAACTCTGGTGCTCGATATCTGACCACCTCCCCTTGGTGGGGAGGCCTGGCGACACTCAAAGAAAGAATAAGCAGGCCACCAAGATGAGACTTGATAGCCTCTGACCATATAGTGGGGGAGGAGGTCCCCCTCAGTCATAGACCTAGGGGAGGGGAATAGGGTGAAAGCGGGAGGGAAGGAGGAGCGGGAGGATACAAGTGATGGGATAACAATTGAGTTGTAATCTGAATAAATTAATAAAATTTTAAAAATACTCAAAAAAAAAAAAAAAAGATGTACTCTAATGGGTTTCAGGGAGGAAGAGGGAATGGGGGAAGGGCAAGGCCTGCCAGAGCCTTATTTGCCGTGGTTGGCCTGCTAGAGCCCCTTCCTACCCTGTAAGAAGTTCCAGCCACAGTTGCCAAGGGAAGGCTTGCCTCTCCTTCTGACTCACCATTTTCAGCCGTCAGCAATAGTTGCCTCTTTGCTGGGCAACTGTAGCCGTTACTTAATTTTTCTAGACTTTGACTTAACTCATCTCCAAGTACGGATGGGATCAGTACTGACACATTTTGACAGATCCTCTTGATGTGCCTCATGTAGCTCATGGTTGGTACTTAACTAGAGCTCCTATCATTAAAATCAACATTGCTGGTCCATCTGCTGCCTTTTATGGGGCACACACCGTTCATGGGCCCTTCTTCTCCATGTGAGAGGGAATCACCACCCTTCCTTGCAATTTCTCAGAAACTGAAGTTTTAAATAGAGGATCTTCATAGTGGTGCTTACAGCTTGTGCCATACAAGTTAAAGCTATATTAAATTTGACTCAAAGACCAGTTTTATAAAACCTTATCTGTAACATTTAGCAAGTGATAGAATGTACTTGAGAGACTCCTTTTCTAAAGAAGAAAAAACATAAATAGATGCCTTGAGAAATCTGTATTTGTGAGAAAGATTATTCATTTTGAAAACACAAATTACCACCTTCAGTGAGACCCCCTTCCATTATCAGCATTGCTACTCTGTGCACCCAAGACCCCTTCCTGGATGATTTGCCCTTCCTCCACAGTAATGGAGGCCTGTATTCTAACACCTGCCACCACCTGCTCTCACAAGGCCACTTTGACTGTCAATGAGCAGATCAAATGAGAGCAAGGAGCTCCAGGAGCATCTTATGGGGGTGTGGTAGAAGGAAAAGAAAAAAAAATGAAAGCCCTTAGGTAGAAACAGGCTTAAGCCATTTAAAATGTTCAACTCTAGGTCAGCTGGGCAATCAAATAAGCAGCTGAAAAGAACTACGGGGAAATTCAGAAGCAGATATTTAAGGTTCAATTGTCAAGAGGGTTTAAAAGTGTTACCACAGGGCCGGGTTCAGGGTCCTTTAGCGTGAATATTAGTGATAACCCAAAGGCCATTCTCAGCTTATCAACAAATAGTAGGTATACTTTTAAAATAATACCTTCTCCTCTCCACTTGGCTTTTAGATTAAAAAAAAAAAAAAAAAAGTGCATGTGTTTGGAGGAGGGGCAGCAGCACGTGCACATAAGTGCAAGTGCTGGCAGAGCCAGAAGAGGGTACTGGATGCTCTACCTTGTCTGTGAGTCACCAGACAAGGCTGCTAGGAACAGAACTGGCTTCTCCTACAAAAGCTGTATGTACACTACTCTCAGCCATCTTGCCATCTCTCTAGGGCCATTTACATGGTTTTAAAATATTATTTAAGAAGATGGAAAACTATAGTGTTAATATTTAAATGCCCAATATCTTTTATGCCTTGGGGTAAAAATACTAATTTTTAAATATATTATTAATTTATTCATATTACACCTCAATTGTTATCCCATCCCTTGTATCCTCCCATTCTTTCCTCCCTCTCATTTTCCCCTTACTTCCTTCCCCTATGACTGTGACAAAGGGGGACCTCCTCCCCCTGCATATGCTCAGAGGGTATCAAGTCTTTAATGAGTGAGTTAACCCAGAAGCAGAAAGAGTCAAATGGTATATACTCACTTATATCTGACACTAGCCCAAGGGGCATGTCCCATGAAAGTCTTCACTTACCAGGAAAGTGGGACAGAGGGGAAGACTTCCTATTGGGACTCTAGGTGAGAGAAGCAAGGGAGAATGGGGAAATAGAAGGATCCAGAGGGTCCTAGAAGCCTACAAGAAGAACATTATTAGGGGTGGATCTGGGCCCAGGGGTCCTGCTCAAACTATGGCACCAGCCAAGGACAATATCTGCAGTAAACTTCAAACCCCTGCCCAGATCTAGCCAATGGACAGGACATTCTCCACCGTTGAGTGGAGAGTGGGTCTGACTTTCACACGAACTCTGGTGCCCCATATTTGACCATGTCCCCTGAATGGGGAGACCTGGTGGCACTCAGAAGAAGGATAGCAGGCTACTAAAAATACTAATTTTACAGTGTGCAAAGTCATAGAACTCAAGAGACGATATAGGATAAATAAAGAACACCCAAGAAGTTGTGAATTCTGACATGGTAAGAATGTTTTCTTTTGTTTTGTTTTTTGAGACGGGGTTTCTCTGTGTAGCCTTGGCTGTCCTGAAACTCACTTTGCAGACCAGGCTGGCCTTGAACTCACAGCAATCCCCCTGCTTCGGCCTCCCCGAGTGCTAGGATTAAAGATGTGCACCACCACGCCCAGCAAGAAATTTTAAGGCAGAAGAAACACCCCAGTAACGATTTCTACAGCTTTAGAGCAAAGTTCTGTGTCACCTAATCTTTTTCCGCCTAACAAAGAAGGAGAAGTGTTTGAGATGCAGTGGCTGATGCTACTCCTTGTAGTTCGTAGCCATGAGAATGCCATGCCCTGGTCTCTTTACAGGTAAAGTAGATGTGACCCACTGCCGGCCTTGTGCTGCAAAGCATTACAACTCTGTTTCTGTTTCTATTCTTTCTTGAAGATTTAATGTTGATCTTGTTACCCCCACTGATCATCATCTCTGTTTTCATTTTGGGGAAGTACTTTGTTAGCCATTGTAACTCCATTAATGATAGCAGTCTCTTCTTCCATTGGGCTCTTCTTCCATCATTTTCATTTGCCACATTTTTTTTTTTTGCTCCAGCATCATCTGGAATGCTCAGCATACTATTCTAGCATCTTCAAAGTTGTCACCTTATTCTCATCAGTCATTCATGCCAGACTGGTGACTTCTCAGTGCATACACGCCCCTGACTAGAAGGCAGAAACTGCCACAGTCCACTGACAGATGCGCATCTGTACTTTAAGATTCAGGTCAGCCATCTGCTACTTCAAAATTCCAAGCTCTTTCCACCTGCGGGGTGTTTTCTGTAGCAGTTATTATGGTGCTGTGCAAACATCAGACACCAGCATTTTACAGTTTTATTGCAATCTCAAGCTTTTCTTTTCTCCCTCATGACCCTCTAGGTCTTTTTTCCATACACCTGCCAGATTTATGGTGGAAATCAGTCGACACTCTCTGTGACATTACCATCGTTAAGTAACCCTGTCTTCAGCATTATCTTCTGCAGGAAGGACACAGGTCTTCACAGTCAGAGTGTCTGATCACCCATCCCAGCTCCAGCTTTCGGTTACTGTGATTTCGCTCTGGGTCATTCGGCCTCGGCCCGGCCCTCCTTTTCATCTTAGAGGGAAAGGAATGCAAATTGCTTTGGAATTTTGCTCAGAGGATTTAAATGAGTGTTTTCAGCCTGCCTTACCATGGTGCCTGGCTTCTGAGGATTGTTCTATAAACATTTCCTGTGGTTAACTGTGAATTAACAAGGCCACATCATCCACCTGCCTTTGCACACAAAACGAAGCACCACAAACTAGGATTGCCATATATACTAATTAAATGCATAAGGGGAAGGCACTTAATAAATTTTTGGTGAAGGAGAATGCACAGTGTATTTTTTTTTTAATCAAACAATATGTCTCGTGTGACATAGCTGAGTAAAGAGATTACTTCTGTAGCTTCCTCCATCAATGAAGATGAAACATGATGACCTCACACTGCCGTTCACTGAGTCCCGATCAGCTTTCCGTTCTTCTCCTTTACCCACTGAACAATCATTGCTGATTTCACAACTCACAACACATTCTTTACTAAGTAAGCTCTACAGCGGCCTTTCGGCAAAAGAATGAAATTCCAACAATGACCACTCATCTGTATGGAGTTGAACTTCACACCCCTTTCCTTTTGTGACCTTTATCAGTGGTGTAGGTACTGTGGTTACTAAACTCAGTTGTGTAGACGCAAGTAGTTTGAGAGATTTCTTTCCTTCCTTCCTTCCTTCCTTCCTTCCTCCCTCCCTCTCTCCCTCCCCCTCCCTTCTTTCTTTTCTGTGTGTTGTGTGTGTATGCCATGGATTCATGTGTGCTGCATGTATGTAGGTGTGTGTACTCAAGTGCACGCATACAGGGGCCAGAAGGGGATGTTGAGTGTCTTCCTTTGTTGCTTACAGCTCTCTGTGTCAGGGTCTCTCACTGAACCCAGAGCCCACCATTGTAAAGCTCACCGTTGTGGAGCTCACCAGAAGCTCACCGCTGAGGAGCTCACCGTCGTGAAGCTCACCACAATGGAGCTCACCGCCATGGAGCTCACCGTCGTGAAGCTCACGGTTGTGAAGCTCACCACAGTGGAGCTCACCGCTGTGGAGCTCACTACAGTGAAACTGACCGTTGTGAAGCTCACCGCCGTGAAGCTCACCGTTGTGGAGCTCACCACAGTGGAGCTCACTGCTGTGGAGCTCACTACAGTGAAACTGACCGTCGTGAAGCTCACCGCCGTGAAGCTCACCGTTGTGGAGCTCACCAGAAGCTCACTGCTGAGGAGCTCACTGCCGTGAAGCTTGCCGCCATGGAGCTTACCGCTGAGGAGCTCACCGACATGAAGCTCACCGTCATGAAGCTCACGGCCGTGAAGCTCACCCACTGTCGTGAAGCTCGCCTTTTGGACTAGCTTGGCTGGCCAGTTAGCTGCCGTGCGCCCCTTCCCGCAATGCTGGGTTTATGAACACACACAACCACACCTGGCTTTGTATGTGGCTGCTGGGAATTTGAACTTATTTACCGTTCTTGCACGACAAGCATACTTACTCACTATGCCATCTCCTTAGTCCTGCTGTGTTATTAAAAAAAACAAAAACAAAAACAAAAAATATGCGTACTATAATGAGGTCTCTGTGAATGACGCGGTGTGAATACTTTTCTGTTTCTCTCCTACCAAAGCCCAGCAAGTGCATAGGTAAGTGCTTAGTAAGAAATTTGGGACGTAAACTGACAAACGCCACCCCTTGCCAAATCACTGAAAATGAAAGCAACACTAATCTATACTATACTAGGGCAAGCAAAATCCTGGTTTAGTCTGTTAACGTGGGTCTTGATAACTAAATTGCAGTTTTCCTTTTATTTCGTTAACGTGTTTTCACAGTCAACTTTTTCCCCCTGAAGGATAAATCTGTGTACCATTATAGCCAGTGGGACACTTAAGGTAGTGCATTGCACCTGGGAAAGCCATTTAATTACTGGAGCTGTCAAAATGCTTTATTGTAAACAGCTTTTCTGATCGAGCCTGTTCCCTCTTACGAAGAATCTCCCCCCTGCAGACACTCCTCCTTGCAGAGACGCAGAGGGCACAGGTGCCATGATTTAGAGAAATGAAGGTTTTATGTCCTAAAATATCCCATCCTTCTCCTCGTGTCTGATTAGGACATATTATATGCTCATTTTTCCTAGTTTATGGGTATCATAAAATTGCTATCATATTTAAAAATTAAAAATTAAATAGAATAGGCTACTGAAAGTAGAGGAAAACTAAGGTTTTAGCTAAAAATTTTAAGAGCTGCTCAAACTCATAGCTTACTAAATCTATTTAGAATACACTCAAATGACATAAAGAAAGAAGTATGGGTTATAAAATTTTATATTTCTTACAATTCGCTTACATAAATATTATAGACATCAACTAGAGAAATGTAAACCAAGTGTCTGTTTACCTCCACATCCTCACATAATAGCTCGCGCTACAGAGCTTTTGTCTGGATGTGGCCAGATAACATTCACCACACAAGCTTGAGGGCCTGAGTTTGGATTCCCAGGGCCCACACACAGGAAGGAGGTAAGGGTGGTGGCAGGTGTCTCTCCAGTGTTGAGGACACAGGAAGAGACAGATTGGCCATCCATCCTAGCAAAACAGATGAACTTCAGATTCAAGAAGAGACTCCAAATTAAAAAAAAAAAAAAAAAAAAAAAAATATATATATATATATATATATATATATATATATATTGGAAAATGATTGAGGATCAAACACAATGTCAACTTCTGGCCTCCTAGGACACACTCACATATCAGCCAGATATACATGTATACACACTCACATGAACATGTCCGTGTACCCCTACATATGAACATACAGAAACATAGGCATAAAAGAGCTCTTGTCTTGTTGGCTTATAGTCCAGATCTGCTAAATCCATCCTGCATGAAACACTACTATAATGTTACTCTAATCAGTTCACTGAGGGTCCTCTTGTCCCCACAGGATAAAAATCGTGACTAGGATAGGTAAAGTCTTATAAATATGTCTCCCCGGAAATATCTATTCCTTTGGTGTTTCACAGCACCAAGAGATGGCAGTGGGAAGGAAGCAGCAGTAGCAAGTAGCATATTTGTGTGTTATAATGCCCCTGTGCACGTTTTGTTTACCGGGACCCTTAGCCCTTGGCAGTGGCCACTGTCATCGTTTTCAGTATAGAAGCTAAGACTCTTAGTCCTGAAGACTAGACAGCTCCCTTAGACCCGTCTGGTGACTGGGTTCTCATCTTGGGCTATTTATAGCATTTCATTCTTCTTAAGGCTTCTTAACTCTTATTCTCTGTCTCTACTCTTTCTTCTTTCTCCCTCTATCCATTCTGTCTCCATCTTCCCTCTCTTGCCTGCTCTCCATTCTTCTTCTCTCTTTTCTGTCTTGTACTCTCAAGCTGTTCATCAGACTCTTCAGCTGTCAGGCAGCTAGCTACTGCCTGATCCCATGCATAGGCCGACTGCCTTTGAAACTTTGGGCTGCATGCCTCCACCAGAATGGCATTTAGGAGCAGGGCGTGCACTGGCTACTCGGGTGCTAGATGCCAAGTGCCTACCTGTACTACAGCTGGGGTTGCTCAGGCAAGGGGACCACCCTCACTATCGGTACTGCCGCAGGGTCCATGATCTTTCAATTGTCAGGAAGTAGGCAGCCTCACTGGTTTTTTTTTTTTTTTTTTTTTTCAGTTTAGCCCACCAGATGCCCAGCTTCCACTGCAGCTGTGGTTGCCTTCACTGTTGTCCTGCTGTCTCTGATGCTTCTTTCTTCATGTTACCAACTCAGTTTGCGCTACTGAAACAAGGCAAAAAATAAAATTAAATTTAAAAAATGCCTAAGAGATATCTATTAGAGCCAACGCTGTAGCATTATGAGAAGCAGCAGAGGAATGCCTTCTAGTCTAGCCACAGGATGAGCCCTGCTTACCGAGCCTTAGAAGGGATACTTGAACCAACCAACCAACTTGTATTTTAGTGCCACTCTTACAGAGGATGTGTTTTGGACGAATCATAGCCTTTCCTTTTGATGCCATTACAGTAAGATTTATCCTTTGGATCAGTCACAGCTTCGCCTCTCAGCATTAGTCACAACATTCCTCTGCTAGATTGATTACCAGGGGAACAGCTCCCCTTCTAATCAAGGTAGAAGTGACTGCAAGATCATTTAGGATAATCAAAACTTGTGATAACAAAAAGTCTAGTACGGATGATTTTCATGATCCCTGGTGGGGCTGTACTCTCAGGACCCAGGCAATAACACGTAACCTTTTGCACAATTGTCTCAACACATTTATAGCATGTTCAAGATGGCTGGTGCTGGCCATGAAGACAGTCTTTCTGACTGTTGGGCTGGGTCCTTTTACTTAAGGCAGTTGAGCAGCAAGGGAGAGTCCAACTGAAGTAATTATGGAGTCAAAGGTTTCAGGCCTAATGCATTTGCTTATTTACAGAAAACAAATAGCAAGGGCCACTTACAACACACGCCATGGAGGGAGGAACTGCCATTAACATTAGTAAAGACTTTTAACAATGAGCTTGTGTAATGCCACAAGGAGAGACTTAGGGCCTGCCCTAAGCTTGGAGTGCCAAAGTCAATTAAAATTAAGGGACCTTTTTTTTCTTCTTAATGCAATGGTTCAGGGTTCCACATTGCTGAGCTGTCAATTCTCAGTTCTGGAGTTGTCGCATAGAAGCACCAGGGTGGTTGGTTCAGCAGATCAAGATCAATAGTGAAGACTATATTATGTCTTGAAAAGATCATCAGTAGCTAACGGCCATAATTAGAAAAGAATAATTAGCACATTCATTTAAGTTCGGCTCCTATCTAAAGTCCTATTGTGAAGGATCTTCTTATTTCCCTGTGCATTGATAACTGTCACACAGAAATATGGACAAATCCTGTGAAATGTGTATAAAATTCAAACAAATGATCTCATAATTACACAGGATAATTAACACTTGGGGGAAGTACTGCGGCCATAGTTCATGGATTATTATTGTTTCAAATGGAGCTCTAAACCCAACCTTAGAAAATGGAGTCATTAATAGTTCTCTGCTAAATAGTCAAATAGTCCCATCTGTTCTCTCAGATGAATATAGGCATCAAAGCTATACAATTAATGCTGTTCACACTGTGTTGATATGGTTTGTGGTTTGACTAAAAATGTCCCTCATAGACTTACAGGGAGGGGCACTATTTGAAAGGATCAGGACCTGTGGCCTTTTGGAGTAGGTGTGGCCTTGCTGGAGGGACTGTGACACGAGGGGTGGGCTTTGAGGTTTCAAATGGTCAAGCCAGGCCTAGTCTCTCTCTCTCTCTCTCTCTCTCTCTCTCTCTCTCTCTCTCTCTCTCTCTCTCTTCTCTTCTCTTCTCTCTCCCTCCCTCCCTCCCTCTGCCCCTCTCTCCCTATACTGCCTGCCAATCTGGATGTAGAACCCTCAGCTACCTCTCTAGCACCATGTATGTCTGCCTGTGTGCTACAATACTTAACCACCATGATGATACTGGACTAAACCTTCTAATGTAATTAAATGTTTTCCTTTATAAGAGTTACTGTGGTTAGGGTGTTCTTCACAGCACTAGAACACTGACTAAGACAGCTGGTGTGTTGGTCAAAGAGCTCTGCACTGGAGCTCTGTCTGTCAATGAGTACATGGGCTTGGTCCTTCATTTGCTTGTAATCAGCTCCCTATGGTGTGCACTGGAGGTTTGTCTCACATGCAAACACACACATACACATCTCCATATCTGCATTACATACTTCTGCTAATTTGTTAGGATTATGGTCTTTACCTCAACCCACTAGCTGGGTTCTGAGTCCAAAGTAATCAAGGCTGTAGGAAGGTTTGCACACTTGTAAAGATTTAGGCAACTATAGAGAAATGGAACAAAGATGCCCATTTGGAAGCACTTAAGATAGAATGATATTGGAAGTATGAATGGATGTGGTGTTAGACAGCCGAACTAATATTAGGTACAGAAATCAGCAGATTCCAGCTCTGCCTCCACAGAAGAACTACATAAGAGCTTTGAAAATAAGTGTCCTTTCCTGAACTTCCTTTGGCTGTAATTTCATAAAGGCAAGAGGCCTGGGGTCAGTTGTATATAAAAGTGACTATAATGTGTGATCAGGGACCAGTCACTGATCTAGGTCTGATCTAGTATAGGGGAGCAGACAATGGGAGGTTAGCACTGATGAATGGATCATTTTAGTATAGGTGTGTGTGTGTGTGTGTGTGTCTTAAATCGTATATGGGACATATTTATACCAAAGGATTGCTCATTTTTTTTTATATCAAATTTAGCTGAGTATGTGGTATTTGCACCTGTTGAGGGTTAGGGATAAATTTATCTCCAAGCTCTGGAAGCTGGAAGGAAAAGCCTAGATTTTCCTGGATAGCATGTTTTTTTTGTATGAATAATGAACTCATGTGAGTAAGGGAATCATACCGCCCTACAATTCAAGAAAAGCAAACTGACAAACAAGATGTAAGGTGTAAGGGCAATCTGGCTTCGACATCTGTCACCACACTGACCATCAGGGCTGGTTTGCCTTATCTGGCTTGTGTGCCATTCCTCCTTCACTGTTCTGTGTCTCCCCCACCCCCCACCCCCCAAAGCTGTGACTTTTTAGAGGCCTTCCTCAATAAAGGAAGGCTGGATTTTTTTGTTTTGTTTTGTTTTGTTTTCTTGTTGTTGTTTTGTTTTTTGTGTTTTTTTTTCTTTTTTTGCGGCCACATTTCTCTTTTGGAATAGCCAAACGAGTTCTCAACAATTTTTAATGCAATGCCAATAGACAGCCCTGATCCCAAACTTTGCTGCTGATCACATTCATTCCTGGAAGCTTCTAAAGAAACATACTGAGAAAACAGGACAAGTCTGAGAAAGTGCAGCCCCCGCCCCACGCTGACTGTGATGTGGGATGCTGTGTGTGAAGCACGTGGGTAAGCATGGGTGCGTGTCTATGTAAGTCCACAGTGAACAACCGAGGTCATCACAAACAAACAAAATCCAAGCCAAACTTACCACGTTCCTTTTCCAGAGCCTGATTTGAGATTCCACTGTTTTGATTCAAAAGAACAGAGCCAGACAGCCTCAACTGTCCATCAAGAAGAACACACAAGGGCTGAGGAGATGGTCCAGTAGTTAAGAGCTCTTGCTGTGCCACCATGAGGACCCGATTTCAAATTCTAACACTCAAAACATTCTTCACATGCCAATAACTTCACCGCCATCTTGGAGAAATGGGAAATCGGTTTTGGTCCTTTGTGAGCAGACATATGTACATACACTTCACAAAGACAGACAGACAGACACTCTCTGAGGCAAGAGAAAGTTACCCTGGAGGTTTTCTAAAAACAACTCTACAAGAGTTGTTGTCTGGAGTACGTTTTCTGGAATTCTTTTTCTTGTCTTGTCTTGTTTTGTTTGCTTCTTTGTTTGTTTTTTCGAGACAGAGTTTCTCTGTGTAGCTTTACCTGTCCTGGACTCGCTCTGTAGACCAGGCTGGCCTCGAGCACACAATGATCTGCCTGCCTCTACCTCCAAGTGCTGAAACTACAGGTGTGCCAGGCTTCTTTTCCAATCTTTTTCCAAAATGCCCCTCTTATCTTTTCCTAATTGAGTTGATTAAACTCAGTCCATTTCTGAGGTTTCTTATCCTCTCTATGCCCCTGAATCCACTCTCTGTTTGAATAATAAAATGGTAGATGTTTAACTGACTTAATCCCTCCCCAAGTGTCTGAGATTGTTCTTTGAATGCACCAACGACAGCTCTGAGTGCACTGGACAGGTTCAGGGCTTTTGCCGTCACCTCCATCCTCCTCCTGATTCTGAGCAAACCAGGTCCGTGGAGCTTTAATTTCAAGGTAACACCACTGAGTTACAGTTCTATTTCCACCCATCTTTATGACTCATGCGCAGCATAATAAGGTCCCGATCCCTCTGAAGTAGTTAAGTGTGCCAAATTCTAAGTTCCTGCAACCCACAATTGCAATAGAAGATTTAGCACATGATCTCAGAGGGTCCAGATGAGGAAATAAAGTGACGACAGGACCTCGGAGGCTTTGTGGATATGTGTGAGCATGTGTGGTGGGAATTTTGTCTCGGTTTCACTTCATCTCCTCCATACCCAAAACTCAGAAGACCATGACTCACACTAAATAAAATAAATAAAATAAAATAAAAAATAAGAGCACATGGATGGAACCATTTGTATTGGCTGGAGAAAGTCCCTTGAGATGACTATGGCCTGGTTGCCTCTGACCAAAAATGGTAAGACAGCCAAGAAGAAGGTAAAATACAGAGAATTTAGGCCAACCAACCAGGTGGTAACTTTCTATGCTGGCCACTAGAGTTCCAAAAACAAACCACAGAACAAAAGCAAGCTTGTATGTTACAGCCATGCTTGTTTTGCAATGAGCCTCACCTGCTGAGAGGGGACTTTCTCCTTCCTTTCGTTTTGCCTGCAACACTAGCTTCAGCTGTACTGACTTGGAGGCTCGCCCTAACCACGATTTGTTCTGATTGCATAGTTCATGGACTCCCAGCACCACGTGGAAGCTTTTTAGAACTACAGATTCTTGGACTTATCCCAGACCTTGTGAACCAGAACCTCTGTGGCTAGAGTCTAACAGTCTGTGACTTAACAAGCCCTCGGGCTGACTCTGATCCACGCTAATGTTTGATCTAAACACTAATGATCTCTTACAATAGGTGAAACTCTTCAGCCTAGTATTTGATTGTACTTGGTCCCAATTCTGTCATTATCCTCTACTCTATGTCCTCTGATTTTAGGGGGGAAACACTGGCAGGAGGCATGGGTAGCGTTAGCTGTTGGGACTCCGGCTGCAAGTGCTAGCATCTGTTTCCACTGTCCACATATGATAAAAAATGAAAGAGGCTCGGAGGGCTGGCCAAGCTTTTCTGTGAGGGGAGTATTCTGAGCCCGTGTCCTACTACTATTAGGGAAAACATTCAGATACATTTACCTATGCTAGACGCTAACACTCCGGAGAATTATCAGCATCACATATTGCAAGTGGTCCTAATCTGATTAATACTAGAGTCATACTAGAGTCCCGAATGACTAGGAAGGAAAACCAGAAACAAGGCTTTCCTCCAGGCCAGCATCCTGGGCCGTTCCTTCCTACCAGATACACTGGGTTTTGTAACGCACAATACCTGAGAGGTTCTGCCGGCGTGAGGTCTCAGAAGCCTATCTCAGGAACCAACACCGAAAGCAGTGGTAGGGCCGAAGGTTTTCCTTGTCCATTGTATCCACTTCCTAGCTTTCTCTGATGGTGACTTTAAAGCGCCATCAGTAAAATCATGGGTAGGTAGAGTTTTTTTGACTACATTTCCATATGTTCCCGAGGCACTGTCTTTGTGTGTGTGTGTGTGTGTGTGTGTGTGTGTGTGTGTGTGTGTGTGTGTCCCTTTTTGACTCTCCATCTTACTCACCAACTGGGTGCACTGCTTACTGATCAGCTAGCCTACCTAGTTAGTGAGCCCAAGGGATCCTTGTGCCTCTGCCTCCCAGAGCTGGGATTACAGACACCTACCAGCCTGGCTTTTTAATGCGTGCTGGTGATGCAGATCAGGTCTTTAGGCTTGTGCGGGCAGCACTTCACTCACCAGTGCATAGCCCCAGCCCCAGCCCCATCATGTGCATATACATGTGCAGAATCTCAAAACAGTGAAGGGAAACAAGACAGCAGTGTGCTGAGACCACAAGCATTCTAATTTAAGCAGTTACTAAAATGCAGCTAAAGTGCGTATATCCACGTCCTTATATGCTTCACAGAGGTCAATGCCATGAATGTAGGCACTCTGGAACAATCTTCTACAGGACAGCCAAAACGAGATACCTGCTTTTCTTAGAAATAATTAACTTCAGGTGCAAGGGCTCCTGAGCCCAGTTGCATTCAAGGCAGCAAGTCTGAACTACTGAGTACTTTATTCATATTTGGAAAACATATGGGGGCAATTTGCACAGTACACTACCAAGCAAATGTTAAGATCATCTGTTTGGAAGATACAATTTTGGAATCTGGAATAGGGCTCAAAAACCAATTGAGAATTATCTCTATTTGGTGGAGGGAGACCTCTTGATGGACACATTTTTATCCTGAAGAAAGAGAAGCCAAGGTTATCCTCTGAGGCCTTTCCTCTTGGCCCGTGGCTAGACTACTTCTTGCTTGACAAGAGTATGAAGGCAGCCACGATGGCAGCTCTGAAGGGTACGTGGGAAGAAACGATTCTCTAGTCACAAACCCTGAGCCCTAGTCAGCTGCTTTGGGAACACGTGCCAATGATCAGGATGGTCTGTAGAAGGCCGTGAAGCTGTTAATACTGTAACAGGAGAAAGCAAAGCTCATTTCACATCAGCCAGGGAAGCAAGGGTTTCGTCTCCATAGTGTGCTATTTAAATGCATTTCAGGGACACATAGGGTGAAAAACAAAAAGAGAAGAAGAAGAAGAAGAAGAAGAAGAAGAAGAAGAAGAAGAAGAAGAAGAAGAAGGAGAAGAAGAAGAAAAAGGATTTCAAACTGCCTACCATGGAAAGAACACTGTCTTCTTATGTGTAATAGTTATGCGTGTATGTGAGGCAAGCATAAGGCATTGCTGGTATTACTAGAAATATTATCATAACCCATTTTCTTCTTTTCCTGATTACCCCTATTTTATAAAGTACCTATCTGCAGCTTTCTCACCAGCCTTTTGTTTCAAGGCTTGCTAACTTAATATATGATATGTCAATCCTATAACTACATTTTCCTTCACCTAAGTTTTATGATTTAGCTTACAGCATGATTTGGGCTATAGATGCTATACTATATATAACATATATTGTGTATATATGCACTACACTGTAGATATATAGACACTAGGCTGTGTATAATATATATTTGTATATATGTATATATACTATACTATACATGCTTTAGATATTTACATTAATTCTAACTGGAAAGTTCATTCTAACCAAAATGACTGCAAAAGAATTCCATATCCTTTCATACTAGGAAATAATGTCATATGTGTCACAGAACCACATTTACATTGAATATGCATACAGTTTTCAAATTTATCTAAAGAGAAAACAACAAAAGGGTAAACCTAAGGGGCAATGCAGCCCAATATACTTTCTAAATCCTCAGCTACTTTTTGTTGTTATTGTTGCTCTGAAGTGTCTTTCCTCAAACAATGGGTGGGGTGGGCGTACGTAGAAACAATAGCAAACAACTATGTTCCATGAACTGTGTTAAAGTCATTTTTAATGTCCAGAGCCAATTAGAGGAAAACAAAGAACTGAGTTAAAAGTCCACAAACACAAAGCTGTGAAGGTTTGTGGGACAACTTGTCACTGAGGCACAGTTGGTGCCACCGCTACCCGAACTTGTTCTGCTTCCATCCAGAGCTCCTCTCGTTGCTAGCTCAACAGGGACAGTGAGCTTGAAAGACACAAAATCTCAAACAGAAACTCCCATCGACACCGCCTGTACCAGCTTAATGTATGACGGGACAGAACCTGGTGAGTATTCTGGCTTATCCATAGCCATATGTTTCCAGCCGAGGAGGGTCCAAGTCAGAAGACCTACACAAGGGCACACAGTTGATTAGGTACAGTAATTTCCAGCTAGTAAAGACAGTTATACTTTAACACCGGAGTGATTTGACATCTTTAAAGATGTTTAAAAAGATAAAGCAAACAATGGTGTTATGTTGAGATCACCCAGATCATGAGACCCCTCCAAAAAGACCACCAGGACTGGATACTAATGTAACAAACACAGGGTCCTGTATTACGGGCTCAGAGCTTCGGATCACAGTCCTTCCTGATGCAGAAGGATAGGAGAGTGATACTGGAGGTCAAGGGTAATGGGTTTATAAGGAAAAACTGTAATTAGGGGTGAGGGTCACAGGGAAGTAAGGACAAAACCATAAGCTGGGGTCGTGAGTCTCAGGAATGTGGACCTTCAGGCAGGTTGGGTCCAGGGGGCTGAATCTCTAGGGAAGTGCTGGCAGGTATCATTCCCAGAACACA
Source organism: Acomys russatus (assembly GCF_903995435.1). Lineage (NCBI taxonomy): Eukaryota > Metazoa > Chordata > Mammalia > Rodentia > Muridae > Acomys > Acomys russatus. Next base: position 8,163,675 of record NC_067160.1, read on the forward strand.
GGGAGAAGGGCACCTAGAGGACGAGTTCTCATACAGACCATCATTAATCACAGAATATAAATTACATATAGGATATGGCATTAATTTTGCCCCTACGATGGCATCAGTGATGTGCCTGACTTGTACCCAACCCTTCATCATCTCCCAGTACCTCACCTTTCTCACCTCTGCATGAGCTCCTCTCTGCCTTCAACCTCCACTGTCTTTCAGGTCACCCCTTATGCGCTTCTCCCACTCTGCCCAATCTCTCAGGATCTTCTAAATCCAGAGGAAAACCTGAACGTACTTGGCTCATGACTATAAAGATATTAAGAGTATCTATTAAAGTGCAAAACTTCCAACAAGCCTCTTAAGTAATGAAAACAGCAGGCAATTCCAAGTGCCCTAGGTAGTAGCATTTACATCACATTATCAGTTTTTCAATGGATAGTCACCATAATAAAAACCCAGGAACACTGGAGGAGAGATGTTGCGCTTTAGTTTCTGATTAAATGTCTACTGACAAATGGATCAGGTGCCTGTCTTTTACACTCTTCCCACCACCCCGTCCTCAAATGTCTGGTTCTGCACCTGATTGTGGAGGCCAGTTCTTAGTGTGCCTAGACATGCACACAGGAGCAGTCTTCTGGCAACATTGTCAGCATCCCCTTAGGCTCCACTTCTCTCTGCTACCCACCGGTCTTCCGTGTTATCCTGGAGAGGGAGCCACTCCCCATCCAGGCCTGGTACCCAAGCATACACAACTCAGAAGAGGCACAAGCATTTCCTACTCCACATGGGTTCAGCACACAGTGCTATGGGGTGGCCAAGTTCCTGGATTTTGTCCTTAGGCCCTATTTGTTTTTATCTTCCCCAGTTTACCACTCTTGTGTCTCGTATTAGTTCTCTGATTTTCACTCTCTAATCAAATAACAGTCTCCAGTCTTCTGCCTGCTTCTCAGGCAACCCCGGCTAAGAAAACATGCAGTGATATATAAATTGTATGCTCCACTGAGTCTCAAAATTATATCAGATGGTATTTACAATGTATGACAACAGTTATCAATTATGTGACTAAATCTAATGCATTTTTTAAAAAATTCAAGGGCCTGTGAGATGGCTCAGAGAGTAAAGGCATTACCTCACAACTCTGATGACCTGAGTTTGATCCCCAACCACATAAAGGAGGAAGGAAAGAGCCAACCTATACAAATTGCCTTCTGACCTCTACAGGAAAGTCAGGTTCAGTCCCAGAGCTTTCCTTGGGTGACTCATAATTGTCTGTAACTCCAGCTCTAGGGCATCCTACGCCCTCGTCTGTCCTACACAGGCACTACGTTTACATACCCACATACACACACATGTTCACAAAATGAATAGTAAAAGTAAAGTCTTTAAAGCTATATGTTTTGAATTAAAATTAAATTAATTTTTTCTGTTAGCATACAATTTCTTACAAGTATGTGATTAACACAACTCCAAGATTATTTTCAATATGAGTTAATATATTAAGGAATTACAGTCTGGGAGAGGGGTCCGATGGTGGGCAAAAATTGAAAAATGTATCCTTAAGCCCACTGAATCAAGTCTGACACTAATATGTCATAGGTTTTGATCTTTTTAAACCTACTTTATTTGGGGTTCTTTAATGCCTCTACCTCCCTTCCAACCCATCTACCCTAGATAGGAGAATGAGAAGATTAATAGGGGCTAGAGAGGTAGACTTTTTTAGACACAGTTCCTTGTGGCAATTCCATTTCTCGTCATCAGGATTCCAGCAAATCTGTGAAAAACCACAGCAGCTGGAACCTCAAAGCATTCTGTGGAGTGTGTTTTTCTAGGAGTGTTGGAGTGATGATCAGCCAAGCTATACAAAGTGATGCAAAGTATGCAAAGCCAAGCCTCTGTTTTGGGGGCTCCTATTTATCTCCCCTCAGAGTCCATACAGGATTTTCCGCTGGCAAAGAACATGTAGTCACGAGACAGTTCCCTTTGTAGTGAACAAACATCACACAGCCTCACACGAGGCAGTTTCACATCCCACACTTGGAATCAAAACAAAAACCTGTTTACATCCACAACAATACATTGATTGTGTAAATGAATATAAACCTGCAAATGTGAGCAGTGTATTAAAGAGGAGTTATACAGTGAATTAGTGTTTATGATAAAATTCTAATGAGGACTGTGAATATTTAAACAAGATAATATGTATGCTATTTGCTGACATAACTTGATTATAACAATTTTAATGGAGTGCTTATTTTGAGGCATTGTTGGATTAGGAATTAGTTTAATTTTTGAAGATGAGGAACAGTTCTAAAGACTGCTCCTGAAGATGACTCTTAACCTCTGTGCTCTAACTGAAATGACAAATTTGGCCTCACAATCTACAGTGAATTTTCTTGTTACCACAACAATTTATCATTGAATAATTCTAACTAAATTGCTTAGATGTTTGAATACATTGTTGTGATTTTTTTCCAAGACTTAAATGCAGTATTTTTGTTAGACTAATTGCTAATTATTCTCTCCATTTGAACAATAAAACAGGAAATTGAAACCATGAAATTCTACTTATTGCTAGCTCTTGCCAGCAGAGATAGATCAAAGATATTTTACCTCTCAGCCTGAATCATGGCAGAAGCCAACAGAGTACCCTCTGGTCTGAGGGGAAAAATTTATTGTCAAAAAAAGTGTAAGGTTGAGAATTAGTCCACACCTTCTCTTTGGTGGCCGCTACCAACAAAAAAATTAGCTGATATAAGAAAATGTCTGTATTAATATGCTTACAGTTAAAATCCCTAAGATGACAAAAACAATTTTGAAAATAAAATGAAAACAAATGACAACTTCAAAAACTTTTCAAATCAACCATGATTTCCCCAGGATTCTATATGTGAAGGGTTTTTCTCAGTAGACCCCAGCTTATTTTATACAAATTCTGGAAAATCCATTAGTTCTTCATCACAAGCTTCTCTGTATGAATTTTTCCATGGAAATTAAATCATCTGATCTGCAAGTTCATTTTAAGAGCCAAAGGAAACAAAGTGGGATGATGAAGACGTTCTTTAGTGTGAAAGGAACTTTACAGGTCATCTTGGTAAGCTCTGTAGATTCACTGTGTTTAAGCTAAACATCTAGAAATTTCTCATGACGTTATTAGATCCTGTGCCATACACAGAACCTGTACAATTCAGTATTTCTCTGTTTATACTATCTGATCACAAAACACACAGGTTAGTTAGAAAAATACTGCAAATGAAATACTACCTACTATCAGCAGCAAATACAACAGCTTCCTAAGGATTGAATCCTTGGTGTAAATAGGAACACGCAGAAAGAACATCACGGACTTATGCTAGCAGTGGGAAACCAATAGTTTTTGAGTGATTGAAGAGGATTTGGATAAATGAGAGAAGAGGAACAAGACAAGGAAAAGACCCGGCAGAGACAAAAGCAGCAACAATCTCAACAACCAGAACAAATAAGCCACTTCTCAGGTGACACTGATAGATGCTGGCTAAAACTTTTAAATTCCTTCATTCTTGCTTTCCACAGAGTCCAATCTTCCCCTTCTCTGCCTTGGAGAAAGTTGAGGAAGCATTCTGCACGAACAGATTACTGAAGAACAATTTATTCTCAGACACCCAATCCTTCTTCCCTTTAGAGTTCTTCTTCCACCAAAAAGAATGTAGACTGCTATTGACAGCTTGTCACCATGCAGCCTGTCACCACACTAATTAATACATCCAGGGATAGAAAGCAATGAGAGGAACGACAGCTCGGTATCTCACACTTGATCGGTGAGAGCCCTTTCTCCAAATACAACCTGCAACCTTGACAAACCTAGACAAGTAACTGGGCCCCCTTCCAAATCGAGCACGCTAGACATGAGTCAGATTGGTTCGATTTCTAAGCACTAATTGTATTTGAACAGAGCAAGTCTGTCTCAAGAGTAAAGGAAGCAAAGCCCCAGGAAAATGGAAAACACGAAGAGAAAGAACGTTTTTGCCATGGCGGCAAACACGGAATCTTGTTTTGCCCATACAATTGTGATTGCTAACTCAGAAACCTTGAAAGGATATGTGAGTGGCACGCCAGAGCACTGTTGACATGTGCATTTTGTGCACACACTCGTCCCCAGTGGAGGAGACTTCTCTTGTGCATAACTGTGTAATCCCCAGGAAGAACAGTGATTTCTTGGGGGGAAGCCACTGCAGGGCCAGTCAAAGTGTCTTTGTGACAACATGGGATCACGTTTGTACAGCTTTTCTCCCTAGCTGGTGGCTTTAAGCCACAGCCCAGCTGCTACTTCTGTGACCCTGGTAAGGTAGCGCCCCCTATATGTTCATTCAGTGAGAACCGTGCCTCTGTGATGTTCTGAGTGCTGGCTAGTGTCTGACAACTAAACACTTGACACAGGAAGTTATTTATTCAAGCTCCTTGCATTTCAGTATTACCTCACTTCTCACCTTGCCCAGGGTGCCTTGTTTTTCTGTTTGCTGTTGTCTTAGCTGTGTAAGCACTACCTTTTGTGTGAAGGCTACACTTTACTTAATGGCACAGTCCCTGACCTTATATCACATTGTTTACAATGGACTCATTGGTCAAGGGTATAGTGGTGGAAAGTGTATTCCCTAGTGGACGCTAGTGCTACCTTTCTAACTCACACCTTGCTTCTGGTATAATAGAAGAGGGATGAGCCTCTTATCACACTTCCAGTGACTACAATGAACTCACGATTTGGACATCAGCACTTGATCATTCATCAGAAGCAAACAAAGGGAGGGCTTCACTAATGGGAAGAGTAGCTTCTCACTACAAAGACTTGCAGTAGAGGCAGATTTCCAGCCCCTGGTGTTAAAACACTAAATTATTGCCAAACCAAATGCACTCATAAAATATTATAGTCCCATGGAAGAAATTCTATAAATGAGAAACCTTTATTCCAAGTTCACAAGGTATCTATCTACCTGGCTTCAAATAAAGTCTGAATCTCAGTGGAGCACAGATAGTTATGCTTTCACTCTTTGCTGCACGTGTTTTTTCCATTACCTGGAACTAGCACTTCTCTCATGCACAGAGCTTTCCTGACCTCTCTAAACTAGGGGATAGTGTTTCCCCTTCTCTTCTTCACTGTGTGTCACCATTGAGCACGCTTTCACTGGAACACTGGCCGTTTGCTTTAGTGCTCATTTCAGCTCAGATCTCCATCTCTTTGAAAACAAAGATGTATTTGTTTGTTTCTTTAGTGCCAGGATAATGACAGGGTCCTTGTTTGTGAAGTAAGCATTGTCAGGGTCACGCTAAATGAACAAGGGGCAGGAATGCAAAACCATTTGTCCCATGTCCCCAGCGACAGTTCCTGCTGAGAAAGGGTGAGGGCAACTACCACCATTTATCCCATTCATGTGGATAAAATCAATTCTGAATAAAATGGATGCCAAGGGCAGCTTTCAAATGAAAAGGTATCCATTCATTCAGTAAACACTCACTGATTAATCACTATATGCCACAAAAGGTGAGATAAATGACACTGTCCCTGCTCCCAAGCAGACAAGAAATAAATCACCAAGGTCCAGGGGAGTGAGAGCTGTTGCATGCTGGGAGAGGAGAGAGATGCCATCCACGCTAGGGGACTCAGGAAGGAACCTCTGTAGAGGAGATAGCCCATGTCCTTAAAGGACTCAGAGGACTGATGGGAGCAGAAAGCACATAGAGCATTGTAAGTAAGTGGCCAAGGCATGGAAAGTTCAGTGTTGGGAAAGAAGCCAGCAAGTCCTTCTGGGATTCTGGAAGTAGTTTGGCATGGCTGGATTTGTGACTTGAGCAGGAAGAGGGGAAGACAGAAGGGAGAGGTCTTATCTGCTTACATGCTAGAAATGGTAAAAATGAAGTCTTTAGCCTCTCCACATGCAGACTCCAGCTGGAGATGCCAGCGAAGTTCCTATAGGATTGTGCTGCTCTAATCAGAGTCTGGGATAGCTGATCGAGTCTGACATATCTTGGGGAAACATCTCTTTATGATTCAGGGAAGTTAAGCTAATCCTATTTGGTAATAGTCTTAAAACATTACAAATCTACAAGGTAGTACTGGCAATGCGGTTCGGTGATAGAGCCTAGCATTTGAATGGGTTTGGTATCTAGAACTACAAATACATAAATAATCCAAAATGTGCGTAGGCTAAACATTTTATGCTATTATTAGAATGACATTAAATTTGTCCTTCTAAATCTAGACTAACAGAAAATTAACTAGTTTGGAGGACAGCATATTTCAGTACAACAAACTGCACATTGTAATTTGTGAGCCTTTCCTACCAACCAGATGTGACTGCTGTCTCAGAGTTTCCCTCTCATGGATGGCTAATTTAATTTAGAGGAAGATTAAAGTGTCCATAAGAAATTTCAATAGTAACTTCTTCAATTGAACCTAACCCAGATTTGACTTTGTATACTACAGACCAGATGCCTGTTAATTCCAATTCCAGTGCCTGGCTTTGGATTCTTTAATCAGTGTTCCTCCTTCGTAGTATCCAGGTGTCACTTTACTAAGTTTGTGTGTAGACTTCCTTGTCTACCTAAGAGAGTCACAAAACCAAGGAACAGACTTATTTCTAAAAACATAATAACATCTAAAATGCAGACTATAGAATTCCCAAGGAATATTGTAATTGTTTAAAAGGTGGATGGAATGGTACCAGTTGAAGTAATTGGGCACACCTCACCTTCTACATGATGTTTATAAATGGAATCAGGCATCACTGACTTCAGGATTTTCATGTCTCAAAACCATGACTTTTCCAGTGGAAAATAAGAAAATAAGTGAGTTTAGGCAGTAAGAACCTCCCAGAACAAACTCTATTTACCTTTCAAGTGTATGCAGAGGTTCTCAGTGTAACCCCAGTCCTAAAGAAACAACCGCTTACGAGCTGGTAGTTATCCCCAAGCCCACTGTATCTATTATTCACAGAAATCACTTATCTGCTGAATAAATATTCTCCTTTATTTCATGTCACCAAGTAAACCTACCAAGGCACTTCGGAAAAGGCCAAAGATTAAGATAGATGTGCTGGCATTTGCATGCAATCCCAGCACTCAGGAAGTTGAGACAGGAGAATCAAAGTTGAGTACAGCCTGTGGCACACAGGGTGGCCCTACATATAAGATAGGTAGATAGATAGATACATAGATAGACAAAAGATGGACTGACAGATTCCTTCTAAGTTTTCTTACAATATAATTTAGAAATTTTCTTATAGATAAAATATTATTCCAGAACAACATCCATGCAAGAAGCAAACAAAATCAAAAAATAACACTATTATAAATAAATAAAGCATGCTGGAAATCAGGTGGGAGATTGCGTTGTTTTGATTTGAAACATGAAAAATCTATGCAGGAAAGGGAAGCATGAACAAAGGAGAATTATTTTAAGCTTTAAATTCTCTATCCTTCCTATATTAATGAATATATGAGAGATGCTGTGTAGACGAAACGTTTCACATGGCTAGGTCTCAAGATATTTCCAAAACAATTCACACCACACTTCTGAGATCAGTTGGTCTCATTTCTTCTACTGGTGAAGAAAGGTGCCAAGCTGCCTGGGACACAGCTTGTCACAGTGAGAACAAGCTCTAAAATAGAACAGTTGTTTCTCTGGATTTCAGAGTTCCAATTCAGCAGACGTAAGCCCTCCAGTAAATACTCTGAAAATTAAGCAGTTCTCAAATGGATTTGTGCCAACTGACTTAAAGTACTGTCAACCCTCCAAGTACTGTAAGCATTTAATGCCTAGGGATCTAATATGTCCTTAGTGATTGTTTTCACTATTGTTCAATGTTAAGATGGTGGTAAGCATCCAGGAAGCACATATTTAAAATACATATTCATATTAAAGTACTTATGTTAATGTCTTATGGGAAGAAAATGTCTCTAGACATTGGATGAGGAGCCTCAAGTCTATCTTTAGGACAAATAACAAAATCTTAGATATTGATAAAGTGAATCAATGTTTACACAGCATCAGTACAGCCTATTAACAAACCAAATAACTACAAGAGAAAAGACAAGTATGCATATACATGTCCAGGTCACACTGAAAATTGTTCTGTACCATGCCAGGTAAGTGGTGTTCTTCTGCCTGTTGGGCAGTGAATACAAAGAAGACTTTATTTAGACACTTTGGTATCAAGAAAAATAACATGCTAGAAATGATCATAATGAGTGAGTTAATCCAGAAGCAGAAAGAATCAAATGGTATATACTCACTTATATCTGCATACTAGCCCAAGAGGCATGTCCCACGAAAGCCTTCACTTACCAGGAAACTGGGACAGAGGGGAAGGCATCCTATTGGGACTCTAAATGAGAGACGCATGGGAGAATAGCAAAATGAAAGGATACAGAGGGTCCTAGAAATCTACAAGTAGAACAATATGATAGGCAGATTTGGGCCCAGGGGTCCCGCTCAAACTAAGGCACCAGCCAAGGACAATACAGGCAGTAAACTTTAAGCCCCTACCCAGATCTAGCCAATGGTCAGAACATTCTCCACAGTTGAGTGGAGAGTGTGATATGACTTTCTCACGTACTCTGGTGCCTCACATTTGACCATGTCCCCTGGAGGGGGAGACCTGGTGGCACTCAGAGGAAGGACAGCAGGCTGCCAAGAAGAGACTTGATACCCTATGAGCATATACAGGGGGAGGTAATCCCCCTCAGAAACAGTCATAGGGGAGGGGAATAATGGGAAAATGGGGGGGGGGGAGGAATGGGAGGATACAAGGGATGGGATAAACATTGAGATGTAACAAGAATAAATTAATAAAAAAAAAAGGAAAAAAAAAAAAGAAAAGTAAAACTAAAAAAAAAAAAAAAAAGAAAAGAAAAGAAAAATAACATGCCTAGAAACAAGCTTCTCGTCCTATGATAGAAATATCTGGACCTTAATAAACTATTGAAAAGTTGAACACATGCAGCAGAATATATGAACTATAGAGGTAAGGAAGGAAAAAAATGAAATGAGAAAGATGAGGTAACATGTACCTCTTACTCAACAATTGCTTATTGGGAAAATACTATCTCCTAGCACTGTTTTAGGTACCAAACAAAATATCATGGAGTTAACATTTTACTGAGTAGAAAAAGAAAATAAATAGACCTAAATTTTATCGTGCATCAGAAGGGAATAAATTTTATTGTATATTGCTATTTTAAACAGGATTGGCTTAAAAATTGTAAGGTAGTTTCTGCCAGGTGTTCACAGAGTCATCATGGCTCAGGAAGCAATCTAAAATAGCACTTCATTTATTAAAAAAAAAAAACCTATCGACATAACTCACTGAATTTATAGACAGATACTTTGTGTAATTTTTGAAGTAGCGATTTTTGCCTTCCTCTCCTGTTGCTGAATCCCCATTTTTGAAGGCTTATTGCTTTGGATGATAATAACAGCGGTAAGAATGGGGTCTCCTTGGATGGAGTAGTACTCTAAAATTAGATTGATAGCTTTATAGTCAGCCCATAAATCCCCAGAGCATCATAATAACTGATTAAAGAGTGAACAGGTAAAGATAATGAAATGACACCCCAAATGGGAACTTACCAAGGAAAGATGACATACAAATCATCAGAACATTAATGTATTGTTCATGGTTCATTCAAAGACTATGCACATAGTCTTCCTACCACTTGTTCTGTAATCACTGATGTAGATCAGAAGCTCATTCAGGGTTACTGTGTTTCTTTTTTAAATATAGAACCGTGCAAGGAAAAAAAAACTATTTTCAACAAATATAATGTGCACAGGAATCTTAGATGTGATTACATTCTTTAATACTCTAACATAAAATTTCCAACTATACATAGAGTTTTGAATCTCTAATAGTTGGATTGGAAGATGGAGTTGCTGCACACTTAGTAATTTACTCAATTGTACTACAACTTACATTGAGACTTCTATAATGCCACAACACTGTACTGGGCCCACAACACTTAACTAAAACCTTGGGATCAAGGGACAAAAGACTTATGTTCTGTAAATGCAGAATACAGGCAAGATTGGGCAGTTATAATGCTGTGGCTTATTGCTGTCATAGAAATGTACACAGGGAAGATGGGATGGTACCTAACTCACCCTTAGGATAGAGTTTTGCTGAGAATTCCTCAGGAATTGTGTTAGGCCTTGAAGAATGAGTCATTCAGGCATCAAAGAGGTCCAAAAGGGGAACAGTAGCTGAAGTACTCCTGTTTCCCAAAGGAGTTACGCATGCTTTGCAAGAACCTAGTGTAGATACCTAATCAATTTAGTTATTTCTAAGTCTTAAATTGTGTTTATATACCCACTAATGGGTTAGTTTATGTGGAAGAAAAGCACAAAATGTGACAATTATAGTATAGTCAGTTTGTGGGATTCAAACATGAGTCTTCTAGAAGAAGGCTAAGTTATGGGCTTCTATTCAGGAAGCCAAAGCTGTGGTGCCCCCAACAGTACCAATTGTTTGATGCTTCCATAGCGTAGTAAAGTGAGGGAGATCTCACCAAATCTTTGCCCTGCCAATCAGCATTTTTGTATACAGTGATATGGGCGAAGAGTAAAAGATACATGTAGGAGGCAGGTTTCATTCCTTAAAAAACAATCCGTGAACTCATATTCCATGGCTACCTGTGTATAGGGTGGATAAAACCATACTTGCACTCTCTGTTAGATTGCTAGACCTCCTCTGAGCATATTCATGGTCCAAGTGGAGGACATTGCAGAAATCCAAGATGCCATAGAATCAAGTGATTACTGATGTGCATGCTATATCTATAAATTCTGAACATACATGCACCAAATTTATTACTATGAGTCCAACATGAAAGGGATAAACAGGTAGTCCCAGACTACTCTCCAATGGGCTAGGTCCCTGCACACCCACTGATTTTCTTATCATCTTGCAGCTCATTCCTAGAGCATTTTTCAATTTTGTGCATGGCATCCATATCTTATAATTTTAGAAGTGGTGCTTCAGGCTTGTTGTTTATTCAACACAGTCATTCCAATGGTCAAGTGATTTGGGAGAGGAGAAAGAGTGGCTGGATATTTTCTAGATTCTATGATGTGCATATGTGTGTGTGTGTGTGTGTGTGTAAGTAATTCCATGCAAACATCTCATGTGCTCTTGCTTCTAGCTTTTTCTTACTTTGATGCTCCCTTCTTTCATCCATGTAGATGTAGGGGACCAGGTCCTTCTGCTTGTTTTTTGTCTGTCTGCCTGTACTTTTGCTTGGATAAAATTCAAGATTCCTCCAGGTTCACATTTTGTTTTACAGAATGGGGAAGCTCAGGGAGTTATAAATCTCCTTTTCTAATTCCACAAAGCTTGGCTCATTTCAGAACTACACTCTTGCTACATTTGACAGCGTCTTTGTTCTATGAGAGCTCGTTGGCGCCTTCCCTGAGGAAATGAAATCATGGCTCAGCATTTCAGGTAGAAGTGCCAAGATACCATGCTATATGGGAAGAAAAAGAAAGATTAGTTCAATACTTGCAGAACAGTATTCCTAAATGATTGGAGGGAAAAGAAGCCCGAAGAATTCGAATGTAGCGAATCCAGTAAGTAAAAAGAAGAAAAGTTTAGACATGCACCTTACTGCAAGTGTGGCTGCTTCAACCTAGGCAGTTTCTGATAGGAACTTGATCAATATATTCCTGGGATGATCAAAGCTACAGGTGTGGAAAAGAAACAAGTATTACATATCTTTGGGGACTATTAGTGGCTTACTTAGGGTTTATATTGTTGTAATAAAACACCACGATAAAAAGCAACTTAGGGAAGAAAAGGCTTAGAGTAGGTTACCACTCTCAGTTCACTACATCATTGAGAAAAGCAGGGAAGGAGTCTGGAGGCAGGAATTGAAGCCAAAGCCACAGAGGAACTCTGCTTACTGTCTTTATCCTTCTGCCTTCCTCCACCTGCTTTTTATAAAACTCAAGGCTATCTGCTTAAGGCTGTCACCATCTTAAGCAGTCTAGGACCTTCCACATCAACACCAATCAAGAAAATTTCTCATAGACATTTTCACAGGCATTTTCATATATAGTGTATGTTAAATTGACAAAACAACAACAGCAAAAACAACCAGGACACTAAGCAATTACTTTGATGCTATGGGCATTGAGGTTAGACGTGAGAAGACAGTCTGTAAGCTCATCAGAGTTCTGAGAACGTGCTAGTAAGATTTAAAGGATAATTTGCTGCATGCATCATATATCTCCTGACAGGAAATGAAGAACATGAAGCAGTTCTTAGATATAAACATGGGCAGACATTTTTCTACTCATTAGTCCCTAAGAAAATTACAGCATAATAAAAGTCATAGTGTATTTTCATTTTATTAGGTGTTCTTAGTCATGTAGCATAACTTAAGTTATGTGGGATGATCATAGAAAGCCAATTAAAAGTGAGTCCAAGACCTCAGTATAACACTGAACATGTAAAACTGCTGGAAGAAAGTCCAGGGGCACCACTTCCAGCTATAAGAATAGGCAAGAAATATTTGCCAAGGATGCCAGTAGCTCAGAAAATAATAGCAAGGATTAGAAGCAGGATAAAACCCATCACAATGCAGAGAAAAATCTACAAATTAGAAGAAAATACTCTAATCACACAGCTGATAAGGGATTGATATACGTATTGATGAAGAACTCCTAAATTGAGCACCCAATAAAGCCTCCAAATCATTACTCCTATAAATGGCAAATGACTTTAATAGTTATCAAATGAAAAGTCCAAATGGCCTATTTGGAAAATGTTGGGCATCCTTTGCGATTAGATAAATGCAAATTAAAATTGATTTGAGATTCCTTCTCATGTCATTCAGAGGAGCTGTCATTAAAAACAACAGAAACAAATAATTGTGGTGAGAACATAGGGGAAAGAGAATCGTTATAGAATGTTGCTGTGAAAGAACTATAACGAAGCCAGTATGGAAATCACCTTGGAAATATCTCAGAAATAAGAACAAAGCTACTGTATGACCAAACTGCACCACTCATGTGTACACATGAAGGAATATCAGGCAGCACGCCACATAAACACTTGCATATTCATCTTTTTTGCAGCAGTATTCTCAATGGTCAAGATATGTAACCAGAAAAGATGACCACTGGCGATTAAAAGAGGAAGAAAATGTTTATATGCGTAACCTAACTTTGTTCAGCATTAAATATTAAACTATATCATTTGCAGGAAAATGGCTAGAGCTAGAGATGATCCTGTTAAACAAAACAAGCAAGACTGGGTAGGACTAATATATAGATTCACTCATATGTGGAATCTAGACCCATCTATCTATCTATCTATCTATCTATCTATCTATCTATCTATCTATCTGTCTGTCTATCTATCTATCTATCATCTATCTATCATCTATCTCTCTCTCTCTCCCCTATGTGGCATGATAGTAGGAAGGCTACGAAGGGACTAAAAGGTTCCAAAGAGAGAAAGAAGGAGGGGACAAGGTAAGGTGACGGGGAGAAGGTATTTTTCCTAGACTTAGAAGAAACAACAAGACAACAACAACAACAACACACACAGATACACACACACACACACACACACACACACAGCATGAGAGCAGAAGGTAAACTATTGGAAAAGAGGAAGTAAACCAAGAGGAGCTAAGGGATAATAATTAGGAGCTTAGTACTAGTACCATATAAGGATGCATATGAATGCAAATGGAAAAATGAAGATCATTATTTTGTACACTAAAAATTAACTTTCAGATATACAAAGACACATAGTATGAGATGGAAACATTATATGCAAACCAACGGTACATGATACAGTTGATTAAACATCTGAAGATAAAGGTATACAGGAAGGTCTTGGAAGAAGTGTCTCAGAAACTGCAGCTGAGCTGTACTGTTAAAATCAAACACAACAGGCTCACTCTTGGTGAGGAAAAAGCTGATAGCCAGGAGATCAAGGAGTGAAGCAATGTTTATTGCTTTCAAAAGATAAGAAGAGCACTAAAGGTAACTTTCAAAGCAGTGTCTCCCTGGACAGCAGAAAGCAAAGGGTTTCATTAGAGAAACTTACATATATTCATGTGTGACATACCTCCCATAACGTGTAAAGGTTGCATGGAAGTCCTGCTTCCTTAAAATCACACATTCAGAAATGGCATTCTGGGTAAAGGGTTCAGCAGAAGGAGTTAAGTTCACTCTAGGTTACCTAAAAAGAGAAAGAAGGCAACTCAATGATTGAACATGCCCCCAAGTAAACATCTCTAGTGAGCCTTTAGCCTGATACAAACAAAGCAGCTTTGAGAGCATCAGCAGGGCTGCAGAGGCAGCTCAGGGGTTAAGGGAACATGCTGCCTTTGCAGAGGATCCAGAGTCAGTTCCTAGCACTTAGATCAGGTGGCTCACGACTGTCTGTAACTCCAGTTCCAGGGGGATATGACGCTCTGAGGGAACATGTGTGCACATGGTGTACATCCAGACAAGCAGGCACATCCACAAACACATCACTACAAAATAAAAAGGAAGTTTAGTCATCTTTCAAAGTAGTAGAATAGCCTCCCACCCGAAGCACAGGCGATTGTCCCAGATGGTCTTTGAGGACACTTTTCTTGGGCTAGCATTGCCATTCTTATGACTGAGGAATGTTGGCAGGATGAGTAAGGACTTTTGAAATCAAAGATACTGAGCTCATTATCTTGATTTGTGGCTTGAGGAGCTCAAAACATAATTTATGGAATGTTTACAATAATTTCATTTCAAGTATAAAATTACACTTAAAAATGGATATTTTGACATAGGGAAGCCATTTCTAGTCCAATTTTGGCTTAAGCACTCATCATAGAAAAGATACAGGCGAAGTCCAAAATATTCGGAGAATTTCTTATATTATAACCCTCAGTGTTGCTGGTTCTCCTGCAAAATATCCACTTGCAAAAGCCTAGTTAGGGTTTTGTTACCATGTTCCAATTTCTGCAAACTAGACAAATTGATGTGTGTGTGTGGTGTGTGTGTGTGTGTGTGTGTGTGTGTGTGTGTGTGTGATATTTGCCTGTTAGTCCTTCTCTTTTCTTTAAGTATGAATAATTTATCCATTTATTTTTGAAGGTGTACATTCCATTTGCTCTTTGCTCATTCTTCTGGTCAAGGGATTTTTCATTATCTTTAAATAAGGTCTTCCTGCTCTGGGATTAGCTGGAGGACCTTCCTGGACTTACACCCGCTGATTTTGCTCCTGTGAGCCCTCGGGGCCAGCCAGTTGAGTAACCTCAAGGGAGAGAGACTTGAAGATTGGGGAATGCTGCTAGTGGGACACTTTTCCTCCTACTGGGTTGCCCTGCATTTATGTGAAGGTTTATGCCTAGTCTTACTGCATTTTTTAAAATGCCATGTTCAGTTGATATCACTGGGAGGCCTGCTCTTTTCTGAAGGGAGGAGGAGAGGGAGGAGTGGATCTGGAAGACAGGGAAGATGAAATGTGGTGGAAGAAGACCAGGAGGAGAAGAGGGAGAGAGACTGTGTTCAAGATGTATTGCATGAAAGAAAAATAAATTAAAATAAATAAAGAAGAAAGAAAAGAAGGAAGGAAGGAAGGAAGGAAGGAAGGAAGGAAGGAAGAAAGAAAGAAACCAAGATGATTGGGGGATAGTGTGCAACCAAGCACAGGACTGGGTACTTCAGAGTCTAGAATGCTAACCATTATACCATAAAACAGCCTTCAGGACAGGACATTTTAATACATTATTCTGCCCTGTTACAGGAAGTGCTGTGTCTGTAGCTATGTCAGAGATGGAAAGAGTCTTAAAAAGAGATATGTCATAAGAGATTGCAGAGGGAGGGCCTAAAGGATCCCACAGATTGTGAAGGTTACAAATGCCTCCCTGGTTTGTCCTGTTTCGCTATGGCATGCTGTGTCTCTCTGACAAGTTGTGTAATAGGGGCTGAGGCCATTCATCTTTTCCACCATCTTACACATTACATGAGTGTCAGATCTGGTCTACATACATTGTCAAGGAAAATGAGAGTAGAAATACCTTTGAAAGTGGTGTCACATGCCATGCTTGTTGGTTTGTTTGTTTGGGAAAAGGGAGTTATTTGGACCTGCTCACACTTCGGCATTATCTAGCCTGAGTGGTCATCAGTAAGACTAGAAAATCCCAGGAGAAGAAGCTGGCCAAGGATGGAGTTAACCTCATCATAAAGCTCAGAGGGAGATGGGATAGAGATTTCTGTAATTTAGAAAGGAAAATAATTCTTTAAAAGAAATAAAATATAAAAATTTACCTCTGGAAGGCAGGCATAGAAACAGGTTTTATTTTTTTAATCTTTTCTTTCTCCATGGGCATATTTTCTTCTGTTAGCATCTGGCCTTGTGTAAAACATCTGTTCACAGGAGACTTTTAGATTGTAAATCTTTTTACTGAGAACCCAAAACTTGCTGTTCAGTATTTGGCAATATGAATACTAATGTGGTACTTGGTAGGATCACCCCAAACAAACAAAATCCCCCTTCTTCCTGCACCAGGAGTCACATGGTTGTCCTAGTCACCTGCTGAGCTGCTTAGTTGTTATCCTCAGCTTTACACATCCTAGAGATGCCGGAGAAGATGTTATCTCTGCTGAGGAAATAACTAGATCAGACATGCCTGTGACTGGCCATGTCTATGAGTGTCTTGACTATGATTGACATGGGTAGGCCCAATACTCTCTGGCCAGGACCATCCTTGGGAAGTGAGTCTGGGCTGTGTAAGAGAGCTAGCTGACATCCCCTCAGTCTCATCTCTGTCTCTGCACATCTTGTGGGCAGGGTAAATTTTGGGCTGAAAGTTTTTGTAGGTGGATTGGTGTTTCCTTTCCACCACTGTAAGTCCTGTCTGGCTAGCAGCTGGCCTCCTTAGTCTCAATGTCCCTCACTGCCTGGAGGCTCAGCTAGAGACATCCCCATACCATCCCTGTAGCCTACCCTGATGTGGATCTCCAGTTTGTCTCAGTGATGCCCCCAGACCCTGGTTTCCCTTTTCTCTCCAAGCCTTCTTACCTCCCCTCCCCACTCTCCCCACATCTGATCCCTACCTCCTTGTTTCTCTCCCAACACACTCTCCTACCCAGTGCCCTCTCTACATCCAATGCCTGGCCCAACATGAGACCTACTCCATGGGAGAGAGCCAACCCTGACACCATTAATGATGCTCTGCTATGCTTACAGGCAGGAGCCTAGCACAACCATCCTCTGAGAGGTCTCGCCTAGCAGCTGATCAAATCAGAGGCTGAGACTCACAGCCAAGAATTAGAGGAGTGTGAGGAGTCCTGTGGAAGAGAGGGGGCTGGGGGGGGGGCAGAGAAGGAAAGGATGACCTGGAGGGGACAATAACACCACAAGAAGACCAAAAGAATAAACTAACCTAGACCCATGTAGGCATACAAAGACGGAAGCACCAACCAAAGAGCATGCATGGACTGGATCTCCGCCCCCTACACACATGTAACTGACTGGCAGTTTGATCTTCACGTGGGTCCCCTAGTAAGTTGAGAGGATGCTGTCTATGACATGGACTCTGCTGCCTGCTCTCAATCCCTTTGCCCTAATGGAGTTGCCTTGCCTGGTGGATGAGGAGGAGCCCAGTCCTGATGCAACTTGATGTGCTGTGATAAGTTGGGGGGGCTCCCCTTTTCTGAGGAGAAGAAGGGGATGGGGTAGGAACCAGAAGTGAGGAGGGAGGGGGTTACAATCGGGATGTAAAGTGAATATATAAATTAGAAGTAAATTTAAAAGAGAGAGAGAGCTAGCTGAGCGCTAGCCGGTGAGCAATGCAGTGAGCAGCACTCCGCCATTGCTTCTGCTTCAGTCCTTCTCTCAATGATGGACATGACCTATATGTGTAAGCTGAAATAAAGTCCTTTTTTTCCCCCTGATTTGTTATTTCACTCAGGGTGCTTTATCACAGAAACAAGAGAAACAAAGTAGAATACCCAGCGATGCTCAACTGTAAGCTTTCTGAATATTTACAAATATCTTCTCTGCCCAATTTGGTTTCAATACTGGAGTGGGAGATGGGACGATGGTCTCAAGGAAGTGACATTTCCGATCTTCAGATTTTCTGCCATGCCAGGGCCCATGTGCTATTTTCCAGTGAGCAGGGTGAGGTTAGTCACTCACTGTTGTACATGTTGAAGATTTAAAACCCATGGTTTCCAGTGCCTGTTTTTATGCCAGTACCATGCTGGCTGCATAGATCTTGTGGCCAAGAGTTTGAGGCAAGACAGGTCATAGACCACAGGGGAAAAACCTATTGCTACCATTTGCGCTAAATGGACATAGTTTTCAACTTCTCATTATACCAGAGGTACCAGCATCTCAGTCTCATCAGAAAAGCTTCTTTTTGCAGAGAGTGAAAAATAAGACACGTTGAAGTGTTCATCCCTAAATTATATATATATATATATATATATATATATATATTATATATATATATATATATATATTATATATATAATGGTTTAGGAATTACAGGGGAGGATGGCACAAAAAGACTGCAAGAGCCAGAAGCTGAGGTTGATGACAAAGGAAACAGTGTTTCCCAAAAAAACAAGGCAGTTGCACTTGTGAACTCACAGAAATTATGACAGCAAGAACAAGTATGTAGCATACCTTTTTTGTTGTTTTTCTCTGTATTCCCACTTATAATTAGAACACAAGCCTTTCTAACACAGCCACACAATAAATGATTGCAACACACTCATCGATAGCTCCAAGAATTAATATTGTATTTACAAAGCTCAAAAATAGTATTATTGGGAAACATTTGTTGTTAAATAGCCTATAGTATCCTTAATTTTACACATGTGTAGATCTAAATATATGAGAATATTGTACAAAATTTTTAACGCTGGTAAGTAGATAGTGACAGAATTTGAAGTGTTGTTCTCTACAATATGTGCAGTAAACTTCGAACCCCTACCCAGATCTAGCCAATGGACAGGACATTCTCCACCGTTGAGTGGAGAGTGGGGACTGACTTTCATACCAACTCTGGTGCCCCCATATTTGACCACGTCCCCTGGATGGGGAGGCCTGGTGGCACTCAGGGGAAGGATAGGAGACTACCAAGAGAGACTTGATACATTATGAGCATATACAGGGGGAGTCACAGTCATAGGGGAGAGAAGTAGGGGGAAAGCAGGAGGAGGGGGAATGGGAGGATACAAGGGATGCAATAACAATTGAGATGTAATATGTAATAAATTAAAAAATAAAAAAATAAATAAAATGATATTTGCTTTTTTAGGTTTTATAAATTCTGATAATTTGGGAACATATAAGATGATAATTTTAGTTTTCCAATATTTAAATTTCTATTTTGATTTTAATGGAGATATACTCATTTAACTCACAACTGTTAAGCAAAACAAAATTATTTGACTACTTTAATTGACAATACAACTACTTCTGGTGAAAAGAAAATTAAATAAATTTAACAGAAAAATTATAAATAATTCGGATTATATATGAAATGATTTGTAGGTCAGTCTAATATTGCCAGCACAGTACATGAATATGTGCAATAGTAATTCAGTTATCTTTGATATGTTTCCCTATTTTCCAGGCATATAAAACTCCCAAACTTCACATATAATTTCCTCGTCTGAGTGAAAGTGTATATGTCAATGTGTGAAAACAGAAATGTGTTTTATGATTTAAATCAAGTATGTTTACTTGATTTAGTGCTTATACCTTTGAAACCTGGGCCTGACTCTTATACCCTTGTCCAGAGTCTGTAAAATTATGGGTCTCCATAACCCACAGAAGTGAGGTTCTCTGCAAAAGTTACTTATAGGATTGTTCATTTATGGTTTTGGCTGAAACCCTAGTAGATGCCACATTCTATGAGAGCAGAAGCGGTGTCCATCTTGTACCTATTCAGAATCTCACAGGCTCACAGAAGGTGCTGGACTGGACACTGAGGCAAGTAACTGAAAGATGCTTGGTCTTGTGGTAAAGGCACCTGCTACTGCCACCTACAAAGGAGCTCGAGACTGGGCCCCAAGATTGTGGCTTTTCCTGTGTACCCACACTCAAATGACTTCATCATAGTAAAAATAATAATAATAAATCCAGTGTTAGGATGCTGGGGCTGAGGAGAGAGGCCAGCCTCAGTAATGTGTACTATTACAGACATCTCTTCTCCAGAACCTGGAGGTCCCCATCTGCGCCCAAGACATCCACATAGAATTCCCCTCTTCCCACAGAACTTATATATGGGCTATTTGGGTTACTTGGCAGGTTTTCTGGTTGGTTTTCTGATGGATTTGTTCTAAGTATTATTTTTTTTTCCATGTACAACTTGTCTCTATTTCTGGGTCTTGGAATAAACGCATTTTCATAGCCTTCCTATCAGCTAAATCTCTATGATTATGGAACTGGGTGTGACTAGTGAGCTGTGAAAGAAAGTGATGTATATTACTTTAGGGTCAGAGTCCATAATTGCTACTGATTAACACTATGTTTCTTCTTTTGCTATTTAAAAAAAAAAAGTCTAGAAGCTTCTGGTGACATGGCTGCATCTTGAGGTGATGACTGTCAGTAACTAGTTTTGAATCTTAAAAAAAATTATATTCGTAGTTTTCAAAGTAGTTAACTCCATTTTATTCTTCAGAGAAAAAAAGAAATTGCACCCAGAATGTTTAAAAACATACATCATTTGGAGTTAGGCTTATTTATGCAGTCAGGGCAAAACATTAGGAAATATGTGAATTGAAGAAAATACTGAGTAGTTTGCAAAATGTAGGTATCCTTATAGCAGAAGCCGATAGGATTCCCAAAATCTTAATATATACATGCATATGCATAGAAAATCTGACAGCGTTAATATTTAAGAGGACATATGCACATTGTTATAATCAGTAAGTAGCTGTATAAGTTTACTCAAGCTATTATAAGCAAGCACCACAGACCTGGGAAGCCACAGAAGAAGTCATGGGGTCACATTTTTGGAGCCAGAAGTCCAGAGAATACAAATATATTTTAGATTATCTTTTTCTTCATTTCAGATTTATATTTTTGGGATTCTGTTCTTTCAAGATTCTTGCGTTTCAACATTCAAAACTCTAGAGTTTGAGGCTTTGTTTTTTGTTTTTTGTTTTTGTTTTTTTTTTTTTAATGGCCGTATGAAGTTCCCACCTCATACTTCTTAAATGCTGCTTATATTTAGTGCTTTACCATCACAAAACACTGATGCATGCTTCTTATTTTACTTGAAAAATATTTATGCTTTAATTGATATCTTCTTTCATTTCTCAAAATAACCCCCCAAATATTCTGATTAAGATTCTTCTACTTTATTCTCTTACCCTCCTCATAGTACCTTTGATTAAAATCTTATACTTGTTTAATCAATTCCTGATGATTTATATCTCTATACTACAAGATGCATGGTTAAAACCGCGTGTGCATGTGTTCAACATTGTGGTATCAGAACATAACTTGGTACCTACTGCACAGCAGGCTCGCAATAAATTATCACTTCAATAAATGAATACATAGAAAAGAGCTACTGAAATTGTTGGAACTGCAACCTCCTCCAACATATGTTGAAGAGCTGACTGTAGTAATTCAGTGTGTGATCTTATTTGAAAACAAGGTCTTTACAGAAGTGACCTAGTTAAAAGGAGGTCATTAGGGCAAGGCCTAAGCCAGTATGACTGGTGTTTTCATTAAAATGAGTTACACAGACACAGACACACACAGAGGGAAGAGGAAGTAAAGCTACCTAGAGGGAATATGGCACTGGTAAAGCAATGACAAGCCCCTCCCTCACTGGAAACCATCCTTGTATTCACACTTTTGGTGTTTTGATTGGGACTTCAACAGTCAGAATAACGGCATTCAGGGCTGTGTCTTTCTCAGTTATGATGGACATGGAGGTGGTAGTATTTGGTGATGTCAAGGATGAGGGTAAGAGAGGGCAGATCGAATGAATGGATGGTTAGACCCTGATCCTTAAAGAGTCTAGACGTGATTACTTGTCCTTATTCTCTAGATGCATAAAGGACGGGGATGAGGGAGGTGTAAGAAGCCTTGAGGTGGCCGATGACACTAATCCAGGTGTTACTCGTTATGACCAGGGATAGTCTGTGAGCAACAGAAATGCATAAAGGAAGTGAAATTGCCAAGACATGGTGTTGAATTGAAAAAGAATATTATAAAGCCTTGCTGTAGTTACCCAAACTAGCAAATGTTGTTTGGTAGCAAGTACAATCCATTCGATTTACATCTGTTGAATATGAAGTAATTTTGATAGTCTAAAAAGTGTTATGTAGACACTTGGACATATGGTTCCAAATTTTAGAGAAAAAGAAGAGAGTTTACAATTGCAATTTGAGGAATTTCAAAGTTGAGTGAGCTGTGATAATAAGCCAGATGAGAAGTGGCCCAGAAGAGTAGAAGAAAAAACTGCCTGCAAGGACAGCGATTGCTGCAAGGACACAAAGGGGAAAAGTGCTTCAAGGAGGATTGCGCAGGACGGGTTGCTGTCTAGACCCAGCCAGGAACGTACGTACATTTCACAGAAACAGCTTCTTTGTGTTGCTCCCTGAAATGTCACAGGTAGGTGTATTTAGATCATAGTACATGCCCAGTAAGTAATAATTAAATGTTGTGATGGCTAGTTATACATGTCTATTTGACAGAGCTAAGAGACATCTAGTTAGCTGGGCAAGCACTTGTGAGTGTATTTCTGTGTATTCGTGTCCAGAAAGCAATGGCATTTTTGTTAGTCAGCTGAGTAATGAGGAATCACACTCACCAAGTCAGGTTGACATGACACAATACAGTGAGAACTGGAACAAAGAAGCACAGCCGAAGAAGTTGCAAGGATCTCCTCTCTTCTATTGAATTAGGTTATCCAGCCCCTGCATTCGAACACTGGAAGTCTTGCTTTTCAGGTTTTTTAAACTCTGGAATCCACACCAGCACCATCTTGCCTCTCCCACACCTTTCTGGCTTTTTAGACCAGGAAGTCACACACCATCCATATTGCTTCTGACAGATAGACCACCTTAGAGAGCCACCTGTCCTGCTCTTTGGCCCTGAGGGTGAAATACCTCAGACTTCTCTGTAATTATGATCCCATTTACACAATCAGTCTGCTCTGACTTATCTACACATCTTGCTGTGGAGAACTCTAATACAAGTGTTGAGTCAATAAAGTGAAGAAGAGCAGCGGTCCTGCACATTAGACTTTGCTGGGGATGATCAGGGTGCAGAAGACACATCAATTGGCCGAGGAAGGAATAGGATTATGGGGGAATTGGCAAGTGTTGGCTATCATGTGGAAAATGGAATGCGGGGTCCAGGGCAGACATGCAGATATGCTTTGATTTATTTTGTTTAATAGGAGAATATTTAAAAGTTTGAAAGCATAGGTCAAGCTGTGGAGGGAGAAAGGAAAGCGCAAGGAGAGAGATTGTTTAAATAACAGTAGCCATATGCAGTTGAAAGAAATGGTAGCCCAGGGAGAGGAGACTGAGTGGGTGGGTGCCCCATGGGTAAACTTCATGTTTGAGCTTCAGCTGAGGCTCCTCAAGTGGCTCAATCATTTTCAGTAAAATTAAGTAGGTGAGTTTTAGCTAGCATGAAGAGATGTTTGGTAGCAGAGGGTATTGAATATGTGAGGAAACTGTCATCTGATTAGTAGTAATTATTAAACAGGAGAACGTTAGCCTGGCCTGGTGGTGCATGCTCCCAGGACTTGGGAGGCAGAGGCAAGAGGATTGCTGTGAGTTCAAAGCCAGCCTGGTCTACAAAGAGAGTTCCGGGATAGCCAGACCTACACAGAGAAACCCTGTCTCAAAGACAAAACAAACAAAAACAAACAAACAAACCAGAATGGAGAATGTTGACTATTGATACTAACATTATTAAAGATATTCAGGTATATTTGAAACAGGTCATTATTAATTATAGAAAATTTTTCTACTGTGTGATATAAATGTAAGTATGGGACCATACTAAAGTGTTTACATAATAGCTATGGAGACAAACTGAATTAGAAGACATCAGGTCTGCTATTTATTCTGGACATAGACAAAATAGTATTGTTTACTTATGTTTCCCCAGACATTTTCTATATTTCTCCAAGCAAACTGGTAACTCATTCACTTTCAGAATAGATTTTCATGAACAGAATTTTATTGATACATTTATTTGCATAAATATACATACCTTTATCTTTATAACACTTGGTAAATTATGTTTTTATTTGAAAATACATTTATAGGAATTGAAATTCACATTTGATAACAATGCATAGGAATCTGAAATGCTTTTGTTTATGTCAACATAACTGCTCTTTACATCTACCTTCCCCAATATGTCAAAGTTGACTTAATTTGGGAAAGTGACACGCCGAAGATTAAATTCTCTCTAAATCCATATCTGGACAGTTACCAAACTTCATAATACTGGTGAACATAGACCTGGCAGACCAGTTATAACCAGCTGAGTTGGTATCCCACTTTTTACTTCTGAGTGCATTAACTTAATGATGCTCAGCTCCATGAACAGAATAAAGAGAAGACAATGTTGATCAATTTCTGTCATGTTATAGTCTTTAGATAAAATATGATTGAATACATATTTTGGTAATCAAAATGAAATGCTGAAAGCAACCGTATTATAACCATGTTTATTTTGCATTTTAATATTTTTTAATATTTTAAAGACTATTGATAGCTTGAGGGTTTTTTTCAGATGTAATGTTGAGAAATTGATTGTGGCTTAAGAAAGAGAAATTACATTTAAACTATGCGAAGGATTCTTAAAGGAAATGTCTGTTCTGGGTGATTTATTTTTCAATAACAGCTGGATGGAATGTAATTAACAAAGAGATGTTGAGAAAATCAATTTTAAGGCCTTATAATTTCATTGATAACTTGAGTAATTTACAATAATTTCCTAATCAGTATTCCCATGTGATTTTAGCAGGTCATTTTTAGCAGTTTATAAGATTATAGAGTATAGAACGTAAAATTGAGGAAATACTCTATGATATAATTCAATAAAAAAAATTAAAAGTAGCAGCAGTTTAGCTGGTTAGTAGCAGACTTACATGGTGCTAATGTATCGCTTAGTGTTTATCATTGAATCTCCCAAAGCAATCATGATTAAATGTGAATGTAGAATACATTGTGGCAAGTGAAAAATCAGGATAAGGAGGAAGTGTCCCTTTAGACTTCATCAGCAAATCTCCCATAGTCAATCTTCTTCTCAAAGTCAGCCTATCATCTTGAAATGCAGTAAAAGAGATTGTACACTTGCTATTCCCCTTGTTTCTGCAGTGCCTGCTGAGTGACTTTGTGTTGACATGGGACTCTAGTGTCTGGGGTATTGAACTCCGTTGGCGTCATCACATTTTCACACTTCTTTCTGCCCAATTAGAGTTGAGATGTACAAATGCTTAGAGAAGAAAGTGACTCAAAATATGTGTTTTCTATGGTTCTCTTTGAAATATTAGTCTTTAGGGCTGGCTAACTCGGCAGCTATCATCTGTCTGTCTGTCTGTCTGTCTGTCATCTAGCTACCTATATTTCTATATCTGCCTATCTCTATCTAGCATCTATTTTTGCTGTATATTTTGATTGAGTTGCTAGTAAATTTCAGCTTAAAGCAGAAGTCTTCTAAGTCCCTTTGACTTTGGAAATTTGCTATCATTTAAAATATCAACTTACCTAACCTAAAACCATCAACCTCCCAATGCAAATAGAACATACAACTGGTGTAATTCCCTTAATTGCCAAGTTAAATGTCATTTGAAATACATTATTCTTAAGAGATTTAGTTGTTATCACTATTGCAGAACTTTATTTAAATGAAAACCAGAAGTCCCTGTGCTTTTTTCAACCAATTAAGTGACTGAGCTTTTGACACTAAAGAAAGAAAAGGAAATAAAAAACAGAACTTATTCTGAAATTGGGGGAAATATCTAGGATATTTAGACGATTTCTTTTTAATAATGCCCAGTAGCTATGAGTGCCATGAACATTTTAGAGTTGGATATTGACTATAAGCAGCCATATTTAACTATAAATTTCAGCCCATTTGTCATTACAAATTGGTGATAACGGAATAAAATTTCCCACTGATGAGCAATTGACTCAACCTACCAATTGATATGATATGCAATGTCAGTGAATAACCTTGAACTTGAATTATTTTTAAAAGTCGATGGCATATTTTAGGAAACAGGTGTCTAGGAATTTCACTGGGATCTAAAGCATGAGGTATATTGGAGAGGTTAAGATGTGGTCCCGCATCCTGTGGTACCATCCAGCCTATTGTTTTAATAGCACCTGTAAAGACACTGCAGCATCAGTAACTTTGGCTGCTTCTCAAAGTAGCATAATTACGTTTTGTGAGATTTCTTTTAATTCTTCTCACATTAAAATTCTTCTTTCATAGTGTAAGTTACATTGTTTCCTAAGAGGTCAGATTAGATAGTCAGTTCTGTTTTATTCCTGTATCTTTGTCATCTTACATCCAAGTCTGTGCGTGCCTCTTGCCCTGGGTATTCTCTTGCCCTGATCTGAAAAGTTCCTTGGGCTCTTTGCTGTGCGGGCGCCTCTGTTCTTTAGATGGTAAAATGCGCCCTTTGTTGGCAGAGCACACACTTCAGCTTCCTGAGAGTATTCATGGAAAGGAAGTGTTGATGTTTTCTTCCTTGTCAGACTTGTTACAGAACTCCAGATCAGAAGTCAGTCTGCCCTGGGATTTGAAGGCTTGCGCTGGCTGTTTTTCTTTCAGCTGTGGCTTAGGAGATGTCTGGTAGCTGATGTCGTTTTCTGTTCTTCCACCTCCATTTATTTGGAAAGTTGTTGTCAGGCCATGTGTCTTGGCTGATGAAGAGCAAGGTACAGAAGTTGAACATATGTCTAGGGAGATGGCTCACTGGGCATGAGTGCTTGCTGTGCAGGCATGAGGACCTGGATGCGGGTCCACAGTACCCACGAGTGGACACACAAGCCTATAAACCCAGAGCTGAAGTACTGGGGTTAGACTGGAGGATCACCGATATTTGCTGAGCTAGCCACCAACCCAGCCAAAACAAGACAAAACAAACAGCAGCAGCAGCAGCAACAACAACAACAACAACAACAACACAACAACAAAACAAACACCTGTTCTCTAGTGCCAAAGAGGCTGAACTCTTGTGCTCTTCTCAGGGGGTCACTCCTTAACTCCACGTGGGCTGCCCTGATCATGTAACTCTTAGGGGTTCTCCGTGAAGAGTATCTGCTCATGTGTAGCCTCATCTTCCATATATCACTTTGTACTCTCTGTTTAAACATTCAAGTGGAAGCAGACAGAAGTCACTATAGCTGCCAATATTCACGTTGGTCCCCCTGGCAATCTAAGGCTGCAAAGAGCTTCATCCTGAGGACCTCTTCTCCCCACTCCCCACTGGCAGCTGGGAGACCAGTTTAGCTCGGAAAATGGGTATTCTTTGGTTCTGGAACCGTCTTGTAGCCCTTTTTCCTCTAGGGGAAAGCCAGAACAACCAGAACATTGTAGACAACGTAAAGAGGCAGTTCCTAGTCCAATTTTTCTTCTCCTTAAAATGTGGCAGCTTTGGCCTCTCCTGGTCCTGAAGTGGCTAGATGACACTTGTCCAGGTGTCCTCTCTGTTTTGTACTGCTGTTTCTGCAAGGAGTTTGCTTGCAGCGACCATCAACACTGATTTAGGGTTGTCGTCAGAGCGTCTTCATGGCTCATCCATTGTGCCATGCCCATGGGCAGTTCACTGGCAGAGATACTTAAGGTCTATCTGAAGCGGGTGTGTGGCAGCCATGTCCCTACGGCTACATCAGTGGTGGTGGCAATTAGCCTAGCCTTTGAAGTCCCCTCCTTTCTCTTCCTGGCACTTCTCTTAGCCACATGTTAATCTTTGTGGATTAGCACTCTGATTTGGTCATTCCTTGTATATTGTCCATAGTCTTGTCTTTCCTATTTTACAGTTTGAGAGACTTGCTTGAATTCCCTTTCCAAACTCTCCTTGGATCATGTTTTTTATTACAAATACATTATTCCCACATTCATCCTTGAGTTTTGCTTTTGATTCTCTTCTTTCCTGGGTCATCCTTGCAATGATAACTTACAAATTTACTAAGGAATTTTCTTTGCCTGCCTGTTTTGGATTTTGAGTCTTGTGAATGCCTTTGCCATTTTTTTCTGTTATAAATTTTCCTTAATTACTTCATTTTTCTTCACTACCTGTCAGACTTAAGACCAAAGCATCAAACAGCTCTGCAGAAGGTATGTGTTAGCAAAACTGACCTGGTGAGTAATATAGTCTACATACAAAATCCCTGTACTCAGGAACTCACAAATGTCTTTTTATCTGGAGCCAGTTGGTTTCTCTGAGCTGAAAGGCTTGGTCGTTTTTATTTGTCTGATGGGTTTTCTGTTCTGTTCAACCTTGCCTGTGCCTCGGGGTTGGCAAAGTGTGATGTGCAGATTCTCATGTCACCCTTCTTAGTTTAGTGCCGCCTCCCCTCATTGTGCCTATTGTGTCAGGGGTTTTAGACCAGAAATTTCTGTTTCAAGATTTTCAGGCAATCCCTTTTGATTTCGTCTCAAGAAAGAAGGGGCTCCACCATCAGCTAGCTTGATATGTCTGGGGTAGACTATCATCTGTTGGACTGTATGGCAGCTTTGCAATACAGATTTTCAAATAACCCTCCTATCTCATCTTTTTGCTTCATCTTGCTTGGTGATCCACCGTGCCTCCAATTACAGCTGCTTCCTGAATTCCTACATGTGAAACTTTATCTCTCTTCCTACTGTTTCTCTTACATATCTTTTGGGTCATAACCTATGCTCTACTAAGTTTAATTTCACTCAGTTTTCTTTCAATCCTTAATCAATTTGTTTATCTCTCGCCTCCTGTCGACTCATTCTATATTCAAGTTCATGCCTATGTGTTTACACATCTTGAGAGAAAAGTTTAGGAGCCGCAAATAGATGAAAACATGTTTTTCACCATCTTAAGCCATCAGCCTCTCTTCGCATCATTTAGCCTTATTTCTTGCTGTTGAGTTGTAGATTAACGCAGCTCTTGATGCATTCAGTCAATGACTGCTTACTGTATTTACTACTGGTCTAGTGGTTCTGGACTAGCTACAAGGTCTAGTGTGGATAATGCTCTGAACAGTGTCAATGTCATTCTTATTCTTCATGGTTTTTTCTTTAGGTTTTCAAGATGATATTTCATTGTGAAATTTAGCCTGGTTCAAACTCACACTTCTCTTGCCTCGGCCCCCACACAACTGCTGGGATCACACAGGTTCCACTACAGACTAGAATTCAGTAAGAAATGTCCCTTGTACAAATAACCTTACAATGGAAAAAAAAAAGGTTAAAATAAAACTGTATTGGTAGCAGTCGTAGTTTTCTTAACTAAAATCTGAAAATGAGCATAAGTAAGCCAATTGAGAAATAGGACAGTGTGATGATAGAAAGCAGTCAGGTCATGGAGAAGGAAATGTTAGCAACACAACTTACAGGAGGGAAAATAGCACACTGAGGACCGAAAGAATGTCTTAAACGTTTTAACATTGTGTGAGAGATCTGGTCATGCATCTAAGTGATGTTTTGCATGCATGAAACGCTGGTGTACAGGCCCTAGGGGAAAATCCTCCACTACTATTGTTCTAAATGAACGTAGTGTTAAGCTGACACCTAATGGCACTGTTATGCACATAGATTAGTACAGCTCTCTAAACTGTTAGTGGAGCTTTTTCTTCCTGCAATAGACAGCCATTAGCTACCCACAAAGATCCTCCAACTGGTCAAAATGTAGAGTGACTGTACAGTGCTCAGCCAGAAACGGAACAACTATATCCTTTTAATACTTAGATATCATTTTTGAAAAAGAGATAGAAAGATAAATAGAGCCTGGGTGGTAGATAACTACTAAGAAATAGTGTTAGCAAGACACAGAAGGCCAGGCGCACCTGTTCTGGGTAACTGATAATTTCAGGAGAAGCTGGTTTCTTTAAGGGTGTGGATCCTGATAGTTTGACCTCACTGCAGTAAAAGATCACACATCCCAATTTATGATCATCATAAAGTGGCCTTGATGGGTTAAAGAAGAATTGAGGCCCAAGGTTGGGTAGGAATAGGAAAGGGGAATGGATATGGGAGGACCAGAGTTAGTGGATAAATATGGTCAAAAAGATCTTGTATGAACTTCTCAAAGAATCAATACAAATGAGAAAAAATAAAGGCGGCTAATTAGTCAGGGATAAGATCACAAAATATCTTGGACATCTGTTAAGAATGTGGTTTGGTGGCTTATAGAAGATTTTAAACAAGCTTACAAAAATATTTCCATGTACAGTGTAGAGATTGGATTATAAAACAGCAAACCCCAGTGCAGGAGAAGGCTTCTGTGACAATGCCTACTACCTCATCCTCCTCCAAAAAGTAACAGCCTAGACAGGAAGCCACTGAAAAGAACTTTTAAAGACTATGTTAAGGATATTGAAGTATAGCTCTCCACAATTGATGGCTTCTGGTCAGGGGTGCAGGTGGGCAAGGACTCAGTTTTCTTCAAGGGGCTGGCACTGTGAGTTAGACCATGCACCAGTGAGTATACGGACAACACGTGGACTTGTTTTCTTCTTCTTCTTCTTCTTCTTCTTCTTCTTCTTCTTCTTCTTCTTCTTCTTCTTCTTCTTCTTCTCCTTCTTCTTCTCCTTCTTCTTCTTCTCCTTCTTCTTCTCCTTCTTCTTCTCCTTCTTCTTCTTCTCCTTCTTCTTCTTCTTCTCCTCTTCCTCCTCCTTCTCCTCTTCCTCCTCCTCCTTTTTTTCTTCTTTTTTAGGGCAGGGAGGTCACAAAGGGAGGGGGTTGGAGGTGAACCTTGGAGGACTGGAAAGTGAGTGTGATCAGCGTGTATGATATGAAATTCCAAAATAATCAATAAAACTATTATGAGAAAAGTAGACACTCCAGGTGTTCAGATAGAAGAAAATAGTAATGAGGATCAGATAGAACTGGGTAAACAAAAAAGTGAAAAAAGAAAAAAAAAACCCTATTAGATTATTTGGAGTGATTGCTGACTTGGTTGTGGCAGTTACAGAGAGGTAGGCTCATAGATACTGACAGCAGTTACTGAGATAGAAAGTGCAGACAGAGGATGGCCCGGTGTGAGGGATTCTATGACTAAGGTCCTTTAGAAAATCATACTTTTGCACATGAACTATCAGATTGGTAATTGAATATCATCTGAAATGCTGAAAAGAGTCTGGTTGGGTATTTCTATTCCTAGGCTATATGGGTGATTAAAAAAGAAAGAAAGAAAGAAAGAAAGAAAGAAAGAAAGAAAGAAAGAAAGAAAAAGCCAGAGGCATGGATCCAATCACTTTCAAAGAAATGAAGGAGAGGGGGAAATGCCCTTATATTTAAGGGGGGAGGGACTCATCTGCAAAACATTTATAATTTAATAAATAAACTGTCTCATAAGAATCAAATAGTCTTAAACTTTCAAGTCACACTTAAGATCAGGGTATATAAACCTATCATATATATACATATGTGTGTGGTTGAGTTGAACAGCAATAGCTCATTCTGAATCACTTTAAAATGTCTGTTTCCCTTTGGTTTCCAAAGAATTTGGAATATTTTATTGGTATTCCTGTTCTAATAACCCCTTCTTCTTTTTATTTTTCATAATTTATTATTCAGGTCTTATTTCTCCTAAACTGTAAGTTTCCTGACACTAATAACTCATTATTCCTTTAAGTATACCTTGCATTCTTCACAGGATCTTCCGAGCATAATGACTGATATGTAGTGGATAGGCAGGGCATGATTCCTTTTAAAAGTGTTTGAATGCACTGTCATGCTGACGGTGTCCCCTGTAGCCCACCTGGGAACCCTCAGGTCCTTGGCATGTCACCCGAGAAGCAGCAGCAGCACACTGACATTTGAGAAACACCACACACGCGAATCTCAGTGGGTACATTGCCTTCATATTGCTTATCCAGAAGAAAGTAGACACGTGTGTCTATGAAACAATAAAACACAAGCCAAGCTCATTGTTTCATTTCCTCTAAGTTATCGAGCAAACCAGAAAGGAAAGAACCGCTTGGGTCCGTTAGTCATGTTTGCAGTCTCCAGACAGGCTGGGGTTATGCATTCATTATCATTTTGTTAGATATTATTTTTGAAGATGTTGGTAGATGAAAGCTTTACAGTTTCCTAGGGAGATGATATAGTGCTAGTCATATTTATGATAGTAAACTCTTGATGATGAAACTGGTGTTTTAATTTAATCATCTCAAAATCCATAGTGAATTCAGAAGCACATCCCAGCGCTGCCTACACAGTGCTGGACTGTTTGAAAACCACTTCTCTGTTGCTCCTAATTAGCATGCCTGAAGGTGACACAACTGACCCTTCTATTGATTTGTACCTTGTTTTCCACCATAATGTTTAGTAAGTTTATTCCTGACCACTTCCAGTTTTTATGTATTCTTCTTAATTTGCATTAGTAACATTTATAACACTATATTAAATAATTATCTAGCACTAGTATTGCTTCATACATTTTAACCCATTTTTCTAAGAATACTTAGTAAGTAGTACAATTAATGTGGAAGCTTAACAGGCACATTTTTTTCTATAGTGATTTTTTTTTTCCCTCACCTCTATCTTAAATCAAAGCATTAGCTTGAAGAAGAATGCACTATTTGTATTGAAACGAAATTCAAATTAAAATAATCCTCAAACAGTAATCCATAATGAAGGTTAATTAAAATTGTATGATTTTCCCCTAGCTATCGACAACTAGTTTTGGCATAGATTATTGGATTTATAATTAAATGTAATTTGACTTAATTAGTTGGCTATAGCTCTTAATCACGGCATACCTTTTCCCACTATGGCCACTGTAACAGTAGCTTAGGCTGAATACCCATGATCCTGTCACTGGTGGGGCTGACTCCCTCCCTTGGGTTATTTGTGTGATAATGAGGATGAGATTTGAGAAGCATGACAGGCAGGCTAGGCATGAAATGCTGTGCTGGCACAGTCCTCCTCACGGCTTTATAAAAATGGTAGCTAATTCCACCCAAAAAGGAAGTTTTATGGGGATTATTATTGTCTTCATGTGGTTTCCTATTGGGGGAAATAAGAGGGAGACAGGTGAATATTTAGAGAACTGAGAAAGCCAAGTGCTTCCTTGCACTTTCTTACACATGAATATGAAGATTTTTGTGAATTTGCTTTGCTAAATACATAAAGTCACACATGTAGTTTGGATCCCTTTGAAAATTTCACAGTGATGGTTCAGACCTAACCTCAAAGCCTATTCTTGAAAGGATTATTTTGAAATAATGTCATACATCTTGAAGCTAAAAGAAAGCAATTTATGCGATGTTTCCTGTGAATAAAGTCGAAGCAAAGCCAATTGTCAAACAAAAAGTCTCAAAGAAGCCTGATAACAAAAAATGGTTCTTTGTAATTGAATATCACTACATGCTTGAATCATGGTGGGGAACCTGGATTTCACATGCCAAAAAAATGTTTGGTGGGGAAATAAGAGTGCCCACAAAGGTTATATTATAGAAATTTGGTGTTACCTCTTATTCCAAATCATCCTTAGTCCACTTCATAATAGCCAATTACAGGTCCCTCAAGGGACATAGATCATGCAAATCAGCTCATATTTCACCGAGTGACTGTTTCTCCTGTGTTTTGAGATATTATCTCCATTACAGGGCAGCATATGAATCCATCTCATCTGTACTGTAATTGCTATTAATCAAGCCTCTGTGTGCAATTATTTATTACCTACCATAAAGACTTTTAATAATATTTAGAGGGCAATGCAATAAAAGCAATTACTGTTGAGTCTGCTTATAGGGTCACTTAAAGTATTCAACAAAGCCAGTGCCAATTCTTAATCTTTTAATATCCACAAGGTAATATCACTTACAAATGGTACATCATGATTTATAAATGTCTTCTTGCCAGGAACATATAAACATCATTATAATTTGTTTTTAATAAAATCTATGGTCAGATTCTGTGAAGACAAATAGCATGCTGAGGTCCTGGAGCCCTGTGACCTGGACCTAACCTTTCACTGTTTGCAGGTTCTTGATCATAGCACTTAAAACTCAGTTCTGAGCTGTGACTTTCCCAGGGCTGGCCAGAGCCTCTCAACAAGGAAAACAGACATTAGTATTTGAAAAAAGGAGCCATTTTTGTTTCCTCACCTACTGTAACAAGAGAAGAGCTTTCGGCCACACAACTTCACACAAAAAGACACCAAATCCTGAGTCTACATTCTGTTTTCAGCAATGTACTAGATGAGTGAGTTCCGGTTAATGAGAAAATTCCAGAAACTATATGGTTTTTTTTTTTTTCATTTTATTTTGTTTTGTTTGTCACATGAGACTTAGCAAAGCTTTCTCTACTTCTTCAAAGATTCTGCAAGGATGTGTGGGAAAAAAATCACTTATGAGATTTAAAGTCCTACAATTCTAGTTGAAAGTAAACCTTGCTTGTGATTAAGGTGAAAATTGTTTGTTTTCAGAACACTCTTTGTAAAATTATTGTTTACAAATACTGAAGAAACTTATTACTCTACACATTTCTAGAAGAATACTAGAATCTCAGATCTTGGATTCTTACATCAACTTCACATCTTGTTAAATTTTCTTCATTACATTTCCAGATTTTTTTGTGGGAACGTCCAACGATGGGTGGCTCATGGCTCTTGAGATCCCATATTCAATCTCATGGTTTGTACTCCACTTCAGTGCTAGAATATGTTTTATTTGTGCCAGGGACATCTGAAGACAGGTCTTGCTTCTCTATTAATCCTTTCTTTTTCACAGAAAATATTTTTAATTCTCTCAACAACGCATTCAAGTTATTGGTATTTCTGGGTCAAGATAATCTGAACAGAAATCCAGGTTTTTTAAGCTTAATTCTGAATATATGCTGCTGGCCAGAGTCAGGGGAGGTTCCAGAGGTACAAGTGAAAGAAAAGAACATTCAATAATCTCCTTGAATGGCGAAGTCAGCTATATAGTTATGACTGACCACAGCATAATGTAGTCAGCTAAAGTCCATACTCCGTGCCAAGTCATTGCTAGTATCTGCAAATTCAGCAATGAGCCAGGCAGGGATGATTTTTCCCTCGCCACACTGCGTGTGTGCGTGCGTGCATGCATGCGTGTGTGTGTGTGTGTGTGTGTGTGTGTGTGTGTGTGTGTGAGCACAAATAGTTATTTGTGAAATATGCCTACAGTCCAAATATCTGTGTCTACCCAACATTTATATACTGAAACGTAATCATCAAATTGGTAGGTTTCAGAGATTAGGCAGTTGGGAAGTGATGATGAGGGCAGTGTCAAGAGTCAGTAGAGCTGCTGTTATAGTTTGGCTCTGAGATGTCCTCCAGAGGCCCTATTGGTTGGTTCTATTAGAGTGGGTAGAAACTTTGAGAGGTAGGGCCTATAACAATTATAGGCAAGTAGGCACATACCAGGAAAGGCTGTGGAACCAGGCCTATTGTTTTTCTGTTCTATCTCATGGATGAGCAGTGCTGTGCTTAGTACTCCCAGCCATGGTGTCCTGTTTTATTTACCACAGGCCTAATAGCAGTTGAAACACCCACTCATGAACTTGAACCTTCAACATCGTGAGCCAAAACAAGCCTTTTCTTTTCATAATTTGATTATGTCAGGTATTTTATTGTGATCACTAATGGGAGTGTGGTGGTTTGGGGGTTATATTCGTTTTAACCTTTGAAGGAAAACAAGACAGAACTCATAAACGCATTCCTCTATTGTTAATTTATCATACTTAGATGTATGTAGGAATTCTTAACTGAGAGGCTGAAGAGATGCTCCGTGCTCCAAGTGTTTACTGAGCATCATAAGGACCTCAGATCTTTCTCACCTATATAAACACCAAGTGTAGTGGTGTGTGCTTGCAACACAAGGGAAATGTCAGAGATCACATAGATCAAGAGTATTGCTGAGACTTTCTGGGCAGGTAGTTCTGAAACAGCAAGATCGGGTTCTGTGAGAGATGCTTTTCAAATACTAAGAGGGAGAAGCAATTAAAGAAAGTGTCCTGATGAAACCTCCAGCCTCTACGTATGCGTTCATGGGTGAATGCGCCTACACACACACACCTCCTAATTGCTCTGACACTGTCACAGAGATGGAATTTTATTTTTAAAAATCACTTTTTTTCTTTATTTTTAATCATATGTGAGCTGCCTCCTAAGAGCATGGTTTTTCAGTTTCTCAGGCATTACACACAGGATAGCAATTCTTATTAGCTAAAAATGAAACAAGTTTATTATCAAATATGTCAATGAACCATTTCTATTGATCAACATTGGAGTTTTGACCTGCTCAATTTCTCACCTGGCAACCTATTGGTCCCCTCTCCAGGGAAGTCTTCACATTCATATTGTACTTATAGCAGACAATTGAGTGGTATAGCACACCATATATGGCCCCAAATTCCTGGACTCAGGTGATCATCCTGCCTCAGCCTTCTAAATAACTGGAGGACACGAAGACTGACTGGCACCTGGACAATGTGCTGTTTCTAAAACCGAGTTATACAGTATTGAAGATATTCAGGAGATATGATTCTCACCAAAAATAAAGAAGTATTTATAGTTTGATAACCTATATCACTACTCAGGTTTTCAGTAAAATATAATTGAAATGATATACTGATCTCCTCTATTAATTATACATTTATAAATGTATGGTAAATAGCATCATATATTACTTTTGGTTGCTTCTTATCTGGCCATAGAGGAGAAGTTTACAACATCCTTGGGTATAATGTGAAAAATTGAGAAAAGCATACACACATATGCATACTGTATTAATAAAATAATTAATAGTGGTCTATAGCAACATTTTCTCAGCCGTTATTAATGACAATGCAGATTTACAGTTTATATTAGATAGCCATTTTGCTTAAAAAAGATACAAGAAAGTGTGCAAAACAGATGTTAAAATTTACAAAATATGCGTAGGTGTACCTAACTCAGATTTTTAAAGCCCCTACTTTATTTAGAGTTCTTAAACATTTCTACGTCCCTTCCAACCCACTGACCAGAGGTAGGGGAGAAAGAAGGTTAGTAGGAAAAGGGGGTTGTGAACATTTTTAGATGTAGCCTTGGGGGGATTCTACTTTTCATTGTCAAGATACTAGCAGTCCAGTCCAATGGCAAACACCAAACAGCAACAGGAATCAGTAGCAGTGGCATGATCCAGCAGAAACATCAAAATTCTGCTGAATCAGCAGAAATGGCAAGCCTTAACTGGAGTGCCTTGAGAAGTTCTCTAGAGAATTCCTCTCTGCAAAGTGTCAAAAAGCAAAGACCAGTGAAGTGATGTGAAGTGTAATGATTCAAAAGCATCGTCTCACTGTCCATGAGCTTCTATTTATGCTTCCTAAGAGTCCACGCAAGGATGTTTTGCAGCTGGCAAAAATCATGCCCCTTGCAATAAGACAGCTTCCAGCAAAACATCATGTGCCCTCTCATGTGTTTGTTTTTAGCTAACAAATACCATGTGCCTCTCGTGAGTCTGTTTTCAACTGGCAAAGATCATGTGCCCTCTTTGTTTTCAACTGAGGATGAACTAGAAACATTTTCACATCCCATATTTGGGGCCAATGCAACAACAAACACATAAAAGAAACTAAAAATTTCACTAAATATACTTACATGATGTGTCATGTTGTAATGACAAGTGCTGGCATCAAAAGGTTAACTTTCCTGTTTTTAAGTGATGATATCACTTTCATACCATTTGTTTTGTTATGAAGATCATACTACAAAAATAGCTAAGGCACAGATTATAAAGGGTGTTTAATTCCAAGCAAAGGAACTAAAGTTTATTCTAAAAGTAATTGCAAAATAGTCTAGGTTTTTAAAAAAGGACAGCAAAGTAACTGAATAAATAGCTGGAAAGACACTGTGCTGAAAGTTGGCACCAACGTTTCTCTTACGTAATGAACATTTCTTTTTCATATAATTGAAGATTTTAATCAGCTATTTAAGGGTAGTATAAGAGGTATTGAGAATAAGAAAAGAAGGGCTAAGAAATATAGATGAAAGCTGTTTCGTATATGAAAATATCACAATGGCAGAAGCAAAGGAGATGACCAAAGGGAGGATGAACAGTGGCACAATGGCAGAAGTGGGTAGAGATGCAGGTGGTGATGGGGCTGGAGATCGTGACAGGAGACTAGAGACGTGAACCTGACCCTCATCCTATACCCTCCCAGCTTCCAGTATCATTGCAGTCCATATAGGGTCTCTAAAGAATTAAGTTTTGGAACTGTAAATAGAGGTAGATCTAACTCAGACAGACCTGAACCCCTGGCCTTTTTATTTCTGTTTCTATGGGACTACATCAAATTACTCAATACAATTTTCTGAGCTAACATTTATTAATTATAGCAGCCATTCACAATTATTATTTACTTACTGGTAATAATATGCCAGGCCATATTCTAATGATGTTTTCTGTTCTGCTGGCAAGATACATTGGGACAATGGTGGTGCAGAACTTGTGGGAGTAGCCAACCAATCACCACTCTAACGTGAGGTCCATGCCATGGAGAGGGAGCCTGTTCCTGATACTGCCTGGAGGGCCAGAAACCAGAGGATGGGGAGCCTAGAGATCAAGGATAGAGCCAAACACAACTGGACATAAAAATGACACAAAACAACAACAACAAAACCCAGCAACAATAAAGAAAGTCAATGAAATGACTCCTAATGATATTCTGCTATACTCATAGATCAGAGCCTAGCCCAATTTTCATCAGAGTAGCTTTCTCTGGTAGCTGATGGGAGCAGATGTAGAAGCTCACAGCTAAACATTAGGCAGAGTTCAGGGAACCTCATGTAAGAGGGATAGGAAAGATTGTAGGAGCCAGAGGGGTGGAGGATGCCAAAGGAATATGGCCCACAGAATCAACAGGCTCATAAGGGCTCACAGAGACTCAAGCTCCAATCATGGAGCCTTCATGAGTCTGGGCTATGTCCTCTTCCTAAATGTTATGGTTGTTTATGTTGGTGTTCTTGTGAGGCTCCTAATAGTGGGGGGGGGGGGTCCTTGACTCTTTTGCCTGTGCTTGGGATCCTTTTCCTCTTACTGTGATGCTTTGTATGAAGCACAAAGCCTTGATATGAGGGTTTCTGCCTAGTCTTACTGTGTCGTGTTATATTTCACTCTATTGATATCACTGGGAGGCCTGCCCTTATCTAAAGGGAAACACTGGAGGAGTGGGTCGGGGAGAGGAATGGGCTGGAAGGAATGGAGGGAGAACTGAGGTCAGGGTATGTTATGTGAGAGAAGAGGAAATAAAACCTGTGGCTAATTAAAAGATTAGCTTTCATAATTAAGAGTGTTAAAAATAAAAGAGAGACAAAGATGAAATAAATGTTCAAATAATTTTTGCTCATAAATATGAAGTCCACGTGTTTACAAGTCAACTGGGCACATTTTCTAATTACTCTTTCCATTGTAATGTATGCCAAAGTTATGCACTTTTGGATTGTTCTATCAAGGTATATCAACACCCCTCATACAGAAATCACAGGGAAATTTTGGGGAGTTAGTTCTCTCTCCCTCTCCTACGTGAATCCTGGTGGTTGAACTCAGATTGTTAAGCTTGGTGGCAAGTACCCTAGCCTTCTGAGCCACCCACTTGATGGCAAGTACCCTAGCCTTCTGAGCCACCCCACTTGGTGGCAAGTACTGTGGCCTTCTGAGCCACCCCACTGCCTCACCCACCCACATTATTTCTACATGTAAAAAAAATAAATCTTAAATCAGAAGGCAAACTAAAACACTAGGATTGAAAACCAAAGGCCTTGGCAATTTGTTGAATACACATTTCAGGTTTGGTAATCTTATCCTCAGCCCTCAGCACTTCTGTTCAGCTAGAATCTGAAAATATTTAAAATACTTAAGTATGGTTAAAGCCACACACAAATCAGTGAAGCAAATAGACTTTTCCACATCTGCAGAACTGCTTAATAGCTGACAAATAGTTCTATTAGGGTCTATCTTAATTGGTACTTGAACTTTTTGCCTTGAGCTGATTTGGCTCCTACAATCATTTCTGCATTGCCAGCTGTCATGGCTGCCTCCTTTCAAATGAACCACACTACAGAGTGGATATGTTTCACATGCATATATTTCAGCTTTTTGGACAACTGGGGACTCAACTGTGTTATTTGTCATAGATCCTTTTGTTCTGAAATATCCAGATGCTCAATTTCTTCAATATAAAAGTCCACTCAGTCTCATAAAGCCCTACCATG
Source organism: Acomys russatus (assembly GCF_903995435.1). Taxonomy (NCBI): domain Eukaryota; kingdom Metazoa; phylum Chordata; class Mammalia; order Rodentia; family Muridae; genus Acomys; species Acomys russatus. The sequence continues at coordinate 8,204,052 of NC_067160.1, forward strand.
TATTCTATATCCGTGCCTGTACCTAAAGTGTGCTAGCGGGATGTAAAGCTCTATGTAAAGTTGTTGTCAGAGTCCATTTGGGTAGTTATTTAGAGAGAGGCTTTCCACAGACACTCAGAAAGTAAACATTCACTTATCCAGGTCGCAAGATAGCTGGTGTAAAATAAAGAGAAAAATAACAGACTTTTGTTCCTTCGGCTTCTCAATCATTTTCAGCTTAGTGAAGTGTTTAAACTTATGAACTTCAGTGCTATGGAGCAGCAGATGGTAACTACCCCAGGGTCATCCTATCCTGGCACATCTTTCTGAAAATGGAAGCCCTCTGTCCTTTCTGCTCCGAGCCACTGGCTGTGCTTCTCCTTCCTCTGATTTCTTCTCTAGAAGCTTCGTCTTGGTCCTTGTTATCTATTATACACTATGTACTTAGCTGACTGGGTCTTTATTGCCACTCAAAAGGCTCTTGATCCTCAACCTCAAGCTGGGTGAAGTGATTAAAAAAAAAAAAGACCCTGTGCTTGTCTCCACCTGATGTAAAGAGAGCTCCTTTGGTACGGGATGCAAGCTGTGCTTACCTATGGGTATAAGGATAAGACTCAGAATGCAGCAAGGAAGGATGCTGGTCTAGGAAAGTGGATGCAGCAGATTCTTTTCTGAGGCCTGTAACGTCACTAGCATTGGGAAGCTGGCTAGGTTTCTAGTACCAGGCATGGTATTCCTCTTATTGGGTGGGTTTTAAGTCCAACTGGAGAGCTGAAAACTACAAATGGAGCCAATGCAGAGATTAACGGATGAGGAAAGCACAGCCCCAGTATACATATCACAGCTACGGTATCTATTGTTCAGGGAGCGTCATAGAGGAGGGCACAGAAAGGCCTAAGAGTCAGAACACCAGGAAGTCTACTGGGAGGCAGTTTCTCCAGGAAATGCTACATAAACAACACTGGGATGGTGTCTATGTCAATAGACATTCTATCATAGATGGGGGAAATGTCACAAGGTCCCACTCCTAGACAAAAAACTACGGGCAACTAATGAGTGCTGGTAGACAGAGACTTAACCTCCCCCAGAGATTAATTCCCCTTATTGGTTATCCAACACACAGTAGTCAGCCCTGAAACCATAAACACACAAATAACAAAAAGTGGACTCAGCAGGTTGTATTTATATATTTGTGCATACAAACATGTGTGCACACACATGTACACACTTATACACATATATGTATACATATACACATATATGTATACATATACACATATATATTCATTGTATATTTCTGTGTATGTCACATAGCTATAACAATAAGAGAAAAGGAGGTTATCAGCTTGAGAACTGGGGAACGTGGAAGGGACAAAGGGAGGAAAGGGAAATGATGTGACATCATACTATTTTAATTTAAAGTGTGTTAAAAACAGAAGTTAGGAGAAAAGCCTCCAGCATTAATCTGGATGCCACAGAAACACTAGGCATCTGGGTGATGATTTTGAGAACTGATCCCTCTCTCAGGAGTTGGTAAAAGTCTTGGCTGGAGAGGAGCCCCTGAAAAGAGAGTTTGACAGTGCACCACCTCTCAGTTTTCAGGTTGTGGACATTGAAATTTCCCAGCAGTCACATGCTGGGCTGGAGAAATGCCAAAGCCTGGTGCTAGCCAGAGGAATTTGTTTCATTTGCTTATTTCAGTGAAATTTACATATGCATACTTCTTGGGGTTTGCTTAATCTTTATCAAGACTTTTATGGAAAAAAAAAACCAACAAACAAACAAACAAAAAAAAAAACAAGAGAAACCAAGTCTTTCCTCTGCTCAAAAAATCTCTAAATAAATCCCAGTTTTTCTTACCAACGTCTGTTTCCTAATTTCTTATTTTTCAGTTTGTTTTCAAGTTTTATTTTTAAATGGTGTGTGTGTGTGTGTGTGTGTGTGTGTGTGTGTGTGTGTGTGTGTGTGTAGGTGTGTGTGCACATGTTTATGTCTACAGGAGGTTGGGCATGCCCAAGGTCAACCTAGTGTATTCTTCTGTCAAATGTTCACCTTATGTCTTGAGACAAGATCTCTTACTGAACACGGGGTAAGCGAGGTATTGTAGCAGGCTAGTCAGTGAGTGCAGTTGTCTCTGCCAAAGCAGTCTTGGGTTGCAGGCCTTGCCTTTCACATGGATTACGGGCATGGACCTGCATGCTTGTGCAACAACATTTTCCTGAATGAAACAACTTGCTAGCTTGTTTCCTGGCTTCTTTGAAGTGGTCACATCCTGTAGCCAGGCAGGACTTCCAGTGGAGGAAGAGGAACATCAACTCACGCACAAACACCTTCATCCAAAACTTGTCCTGCCTACAAGATATGCAGGGATAACAGATGGAACGGAGACTGCGGGAATGGCCAAACAATGACTGGCCCAACCTGAGACCCAACCGATGGAAGACAGCCAACCCTAGACACTATTAATGATACTCTTCTATCCCCGTAGCCAGGAGCCTAGCATAACTGTCCTCTCAGAGACCTCATCCAGAAGATAATGGAAAAAGATGCAGAGACCAACACCCAAACATTAGACAGAACTTGAGGAGTCCTGAGGAAGAGTTAGGGGTAGCATAGAGGGACACAGAGGGTTCATGGACATCACAAAAAGACCCACTTAGCCAACTAACCTGGACCCATGGGGGCTCATAGAGACTGAACCACCAACCAAAGAACATGCATGGTCTGGTCCTAGGCTCCCTACATATATGAAGTTGATGGGCTGCTTGGTCCTCAAGTGGGTCCCTAACAATTGGAGCGGGGGCTGTCCTGACTAAGATTCTGTTGCCTGACTTTGGATCCTGTTTCCCTGGCATGCAAAATGAACAAATAAATAAATTAATGGAGGAAGACTCCACAGGGAAGCCAGGCAGCAGGTTGGCATGCCTTACTGCCCAGGAACAAGATGAGACAGAAAAGAAAAGCAGCTACTAGTGTTCTTTATTAATTTTTTTGTTTAAAATCATTCTAAATGTGGTAAAGTGGTATTTATTTCAAGTTATTAAACTCTCCAATCGAAAATACATAAGTTACACATACACACACACTCACATATCTTTACTCAAATGGTTTGTGTATGAGGTATATACCTATTTATAATATATAAGATTCCTTTGGTTCTTAAAATAATTCAAATTTTCCTGTTACATTAGTTAGGCTATTACTAAATTACATTGAAATTATGAAGCCCTAATTATTCCCTTTATCTAGTTTCAGGTTCAATAACAAAACCTAAAGTCTGATAAGTCTTACTTCTCAAACATGCAAAACAGTAATATGCCTTACTTTAATATTTTAATATTTAATATTTCAAGTAAGTCAGTTGGTTTTTCCTAAATTGAAACACTAAAGCTTTATGTATTTTTATTTTTCAATTAGTAAATTCAATGCAATAAAAGGAAATAAAATGAGCTTTCATGCAATTCCATCCCATCAAGCAGAAAGATATCTGAATGAGCGAAGTGACACCGCGAAGCCTGCAGTGAGCCTTCTGCATGAAGAATAGTTACTTTCTTCACGTCCATTTCAGATTCTGTATTCACTAACCCTCATAATACACGAGTTCCCCATGCAACAGTAATTTAATGGTACCTTATTCTTTGCTTGAAAAGGAAAAGAAATATTATCAGGCAGTTTCATAATAAGCTCAACCAATTACCTTCTAAATGATTTTAATGCAGGCAAAATACAGGAGTCATCATTTTAACACAGTGAGATTTATTAAGAGCACAATTCAAAGCCTGGCTTGTATATAGCATCACTTCCCATTGCGTTTCAATTAATGTTTTGAAAGTTTTTACGTTATACTGTAAAATTTCAAAATGTCAGAGCCTAGCAGAGTCTGTGTAAGGAAACTAATAATATCTCATAAGCCATTTGGTTTAGCTGTCACACAAAATGCGTTCACATTCAACGCACACCTTGCAAACGCTGTCACTGCAAGAAGCCAACCCACAAATGGCTTTAAGAATCTGCTCCCTGGTCCATGATTTAGGAGAGAAAAAGAAAAGTTAAACTAATATGATTCCAAGCCTAGAGGTAACTTCAGAATCTCGGGCCATTATTGTAGTATGCAAAGCCTTGCCAACGTGAGGCAAACGTGGCCATCGTTTTAAATAGACGGTGGGTGATGTGAATCAGGTGCCCGTGCCCACTGGAGTACTTCCTGCCGGGCATACGAGGACTGCAATCCAATGACTCCTTTCCCTCTCCGTGGGCTGTGTGCTGTCTGGGGACACAGTAGAGTTAGAGCAGGGATTCCAACTTCAGCCACACTTAGCTCCTACAGTTGAGATAGCCCCCCCCCCTTTTTCTTTACTGTTATTTTGGGAATAAATATTGCTTTGTCAGAACAATTGAAAAACAACAACAAAAAATAGTTTTCAAAGCAAATAAACTATTACGTCTCTCTTTTAAAAAAAGAAAAAATAACATCCTGGCAAATAGAGTGCCCTCATGTAACCGATGTTACTGCACATACATTTGTGCTTTAATCATTTATTAACCTCCCACTATGAGTGACAACTTGTGTTCCCAAAGATATCAGAATCTGAACGAAAACCTTGCCTGTCTCCTACACACTGCCATTCCTGAAGACAGAGCAGTTGCTAAGGGAGTCTAGAGGACAGACCAGAGGATGCTTGATGCTGGATGAAGGGCTCGTACACATCACTTGGAAAGAGCAGATAGGCTTGGAAAGGCAAAGGCTCGGGTGAATGGAAATAATGTTTTATCTCAGTAGACAAAACCATAGGACAATCACAACATCTTTCTATTTTCTAAAGCGAAAGAACACAGTTATAAGCAGCGAGCCAGGCTTCTGTGCACAAGCACCAAGGATGTTTTTATATACACAAAAGCTGAGACACAAAAGAAAACTCTCTTGTAAAGAGAAAACTGAGGTCGGACATTTCAGTGTTCACAGTGTATCCGTTTCACTTGTATCTGAGTAGCACAATGGTGAGTTCATGGCTTTAATGATGGAAGGAAGACATCCAATAGCTATTGTCTGACACTGACCTGCATGGGCTTGTATGGGAAGCAGTCTGGTCTTCCGTGGGGAGGACCAGTCTGAACTTTTCTGGGTCTTTGCATCTTGCCTCTAATGCCCCTTCCTCCTAGACTGCCTTTGGCTGGAGTTTGCCTTCCTACTCCGCACAGTTGGGAATGATAAGTGGAGTGCTAGGCATTGTTGGTCCAAAACCCACCTCCTTTTCAAACCTGATGCTAACTCCCCAACCTCTATCTCACTCTTGACAGATCGGAAGCCATGTCACCATCCACATCACCCACTCACTTGCTCCCAGTGTGGGGCATGAGATTGAAATTTCAAAATGTCACAAGGGCTGTGGATGCAGGCTGGTATTCTGCCACTGGACCTACTCACTTGACAGTTTGTCTTCATGTTCTCTGTAGATTTCCCTCCCAGCTCATCCTAAGTGCTTAGCAGATTAGAACTTTCAGAGGGTATAAGGAAGGCTAAATGTGTCCAAAGCACATGATATGCTGTATAAAAATGGACAAGATGAAGGCATCATTTTTTTTTTCAGTGAGCATATACTAACCATTCGGGGGATATAGCTCACTAGGTAAAGTATCTGCCAGAATACTTACAACCTATGTTAGCAACAACAGCAAAGCACATAGTTGTGCGCATTTGTAATTTCAGTGCTGCAGAGCCAGACAGGTGTCTTCTGGAGGCTCAGTGGCAGCACATTCAGACAAGTTCAGAAAGGGTCAGTGAGAGACCCTTTCTTAAACAAAACAAGACAAGTTAAAGGGTATTCTGAGGAGAAAAACTAAAAGTTACTCTCTCCACACACATATATACATACGTCACCCACACAAACATGGGAACACATATATGCACCTGAACATATATAAATATGCAAGACATACTCCACACATGTACTTACATGCATCATCCACACACATGTGAACACGCATATGCACATGAACACATGCAAACACACACACACTCAGAAAGAGAGAGAGAAAGAGAGATTTAAAATTTTCTTAAAGTAACATTTTCTTTGCTGTGAATTTTTTAGATATCCCATTTTTCAGAGAACTGAGTTTAGTAAGTTCAGCTTACCTTTCAGACTTTCTTGAACTGGGTCACTGTGATGAGCTTCTTCACGTTGCCCTTTTACTGCCCCCTTTTTGTTGAGGCTTCAACTTAAAAACACAATACAATGACCTCCCTTAAGCAGGCCACCTGTTTTTTACTGTCCTTTAGGCATTCTCCATCCTGTTGGAAACTGACCTCACTCCAAGTGTCTCTAGGAATTCCTTCACTCTCTGAACCACCACACCCTTTTGTACACACCTTCAGGGAGGTGTTGCTCACTCTGACCTGCTTTATAGCTGTGCTGGTAGCATTTCAACTCCCAGCATCTTTTACAAGTGCATTTACAAGTTCTGCTCTCTCTGTGTTTCCTCACTGTCTAGCATACTCTTTAAAGCAAGTGAGCGAATAAACATATCATCCGTAGAGAAGGAAAACATGACAATAAGAGAAACAGCAACTTGTCATTGGGCCCCAAGTATATTTCTAAGTAGCTTCACGTTCGTCGTGCAGACTTGATTTCTCAATTCTCTGATAATTGCCTACAAAGGCAGCTTTAGTGTAAAATGAACGTTGAATAAGCAGGCAGGCTTGGCTTAGTTAAAACAGGAAATCCTGAAATGATAATTTTCAAATTAGAGAATAGTTCTTTGAATGTCATTGAAACAGATATAACAAGATGAAAATAACATTTTCATGTTAAGTATTTCTACATCTGTAATGGGAGATACATTAGATGTAGGCAGTGAAGGACACATTTTTTTAAACCAGTTGCGTAAGGATCTTTTAAATTTTTTTGCAGCTACCCATGGAGAGGTATCTGTAATTGTGTGTAGCAATTATTTAAGGCTTATTGTTAGACTGAAAAGGTTCTGTGGTTGAGTGTTGCCAGGTCCTTCCACTTATGAAATTTCAGAGTCTTTCTAGATCCTGACTGAGCTTTAGGGTTTGAAAGAAAAATCATCTAGAAAGCACCATTCATGCGCCGACAAACACTCATTTGTGGGGCGATGCTGTGCCACACACCGGCTGCTTCCAAAGCTATTGAAGAGGAGAGAGGGAAGATTTGTAATTAGCTAATTTCATTCTGTTTTGACCATTTTGAGAGATATAATAATGAGTTAAAATTGAAATCAAAACCATCGTTAATGAAATTACCAACCCTGAGTAAAAACACACCTTCTCGTACAATCCTCAGGGCTGATTTGTGTACATGCTCTCTGCAAAGATGGAGTTCTATCGGCTCACACAGCACAGGAACACATGTGTGTCTCCCATGCTTGCATTCATTGCGGGTTTACTCTGATCTAATTAAACCTACAAGTCATAGGTGCTATGAAAATATAAATAAAGGGTTGAACATATAAGCCAGCTGTTAAACAGAAGAACCTGATCAGCATTCCCTGGACTTAGTGCCTTGGGCTGTATGGGAGGGGCTGGACACTGCCCTAGAGCCAGGCCTCTGCCTCGATGTGCTCCAGGATGGCTATGAAGTGCTGCCTCAAGGTCCTGCCTTAATTTCCCCCCCAGAAGATCAGCTGCAGTCTGCAATTATAAATCAAAGAAACGCTTTGTTCCCTGAGTTGTTTTTGTGAGTGTAATTTTTATCCGAGCTGCAGAAATGAAACTATATTTCCAGTGAGATGAGTGGGAGAGATAGGCAGTTCACTGGGCTTTGTTGGCCAACTAGGCTAGCCTACGGGGTGAAATTCCAGGACATAACTGTCTCTGTCTCAGACAAGAAGGGGAAGGCCTCAGAGGAATATTACTGTAGATTGGCCTTGCAGACATGTACATGCATCTGCCCAACCACATATATGCACATATACCCACACAAAATAAATGTAAATTGAGCTATACCCTGTTAAATGTACACTTGTGTTTTGAAATTTAGTATAGGAACAAAATTACCTCATTAATGATTTTTCATATTGGCTAGGTGCTAAAGTGATAATAATTTAGCTTAAATAGAACAGAACATTAAATGAATTTTAGATGCTTCTTTTAACATTTTACAATGTGGATTCTAGAAAACATAAAGCACACACACTGCACACCACACACACACATACACATGAACACACACTGCACACCACACACATACACATGAACACACACTGCACACCACACACACACATACACATGCACACACACTGCACACCACACACACACATACACATGCACACACACTGCACAACACACACACACACGCTTTGTTGCTGTGTATTTTAATGCTAATTACTGGCCTCTAAGAGCTGGTCCCTGCCTGTCCTTGTGTAAGCCTTGCTTCAGCTAACTTAAAGTGATTGGTTAATTAAAAATGCTGAAGCTTGGGGATTTGGCAGAAGAAAGGGGGTGGAGTTTGAGGTTCACAGGCTGGAGTCACAGGACCATGAGGGAGAGGAGGAGGAGGAGGAGACAAGACATGATCTGAGGAGAAGGAAATGGACCTGCATCATGGCTTAGTGTGGGTCCCTGTGGATGGAGGAGATGGAGAACATTAACAAGTATTTGGGGATCATGGATGGGAAGTAGCCTGAGCTGGGGCTGGGAGGTAAAGTTAGTTTAGAGGGTTGATATCTGCCATGCCCCAGGTAAAGACTTGTTCTAAAAAATACCACAGGTGTCTGTGTCTTTATTTGATTGATAGCGGCTTAAAGAATACGGCCATGATAATTATAGTTAATAATATACATTTATTACACAAGTCATTTCAATTAACCACCTCCTCACCCCCCCACAGTTTATTTTTGGGGTTCACATCATGTCTTTAGTAATACTGTGTGTACATGCCACATTAAAGAGTCCCATTGGCAAAAAAGCATTTGTTTATTTTCTCCATCTACTTTATTCATTGTTAGACCCACACCACCAAAACCATAGAAAGCATGCCATAAATTTCAATGGAATGGATCTATGCTGCTTTGAAAGTCTGTGCTCTAGAATCAAGCTGCTTAAATCTCAATCTGAATCTGTTATTTATTATCCTCAGAGCTAGGACAGGCTGCTGATTCCCCCACAGTTGTGCTGCTTGCATATCTGAAGACCAGCAGCATGCAGTGGCTGTGAGGCCGGAGAGGGTGTTGGAGGCCCTAGAACTAGAGTTACAGATGGTTGTGCCTTCTGGGAATTAACCCTGAGTCCTCTGCAAGAGCAGTGAATGATCTTAATTACTGAGCCACCTTCCAGTGCCCTAGATCAATTCTTGTAACTAATGTGGCTAAAGCAATCTACAGTACTCAGTGAATGTTAAACAAATATCAGGCATGGGTCAGTATTGTGACCCCATTCTGTGGAAAGGAAGCAAGTCACAAGAAGGCCAACCATCCCCCTGCTGAGAGTACAGTGATGGAACTGTGCTTCAACTCTTGAACTCTCATTTTCTCTCATCGCACTAAAACAACTCAAAATCTTCTGTAAACAAAACCTGAATTTCGAGTAACTTTGATAATATTAAAAAATGATATGTAAATTACAGCAAGTACTTCGAATGATACCAGACCCCGGGCCTACATCAAATAATAAAATAATATAACAATAATTAAAAATATGTCATAACACAACAGCTATCTATTGTAATTAATATGGCTAAAGCAATCTATGGTACTCAGTAAACACTGAATAAACATTAGTCATGAATAACTGTTGTGATTCCATTTTGTAGGAAAGTGAGCAAGCAAATAAAATTTATTTTGTCTGTTGGCAAAAAAGAAAAAATAGCTTCATTTCGTGCCTTAATGTATTTAATTCTTAGATCAATTCTGACAGATGAGGCAACTGAGAAGGGTGGGGTAGTTAGAGGCTAGTGGCTAATCAAGAAGAGAGGTAGAATTCCCACTCGGCTAGTGTTGCCCCAGCCAGCACTCGCCTTTCTCTGGACTGCCTTCTCCTCTCTCATTTTATGCCTCTGGAACAGTAAAAGATGGGTGAGCACTGAGCCTTGTAGTTGGTATGATTAACTCAAAGATAGGAACTGACTTCTCATATTTATCGGTAACAGTTTTTCAAGAAAAAAAAAACTTTTTCTTTTTTTCTGGCACAAACAGTGAAATACACCATCTCAAAGTAAATTTTCCTTTCGAGAGACTTCTTTGTAGTCCACATAAACTCCGCATAGGCCATTAAACCCTCTGCTGTCTTGTGGATTGTGTCCCCTTAATTGGACTTAAAGTAAGAATAAATTACCCTGCGTGTCATACCACAACAGGCCCAGTTGAGCTCAGTATGTGACTATTAGCTTGTCATTTCAGAAGCCAGCACAACAGATCCTCTGCTGATGACATTTTCAATGTTTAAATAAAACCAGAGCCAGTTTGCGATTGAAGAAGCCATCACCCTTCATTAGAAGGAGAGAATAAATTTTCAGTGTCAGGCCACTAACATGTCTGAATTTTTCAATTCATTTTCTAACAGGTCACAGCCAATATCCACCACAGAGCAGTCTTGTTGGAAATATCCTCTTAAAGAATGTACTTTGTCTCCATGACAAGGAGGTGTGTTTTCTCCTGACAAGAAATAAAGGGAGGGAGAAGAGAAGAAAAGTCCTAAGCCCTCTAAATGTTTGCATTGTAGGAATGGGCCTGTAACAGTCTTCCCATGTCAGTGAGAAGAGGAAGTAAGGGATGGGAAAGACTACAGCTCTTTACCAGTAGGGCTGGCTGCAGACGGCAGAAGCTATTGAAACCAGGACCCACCAGCAGCCACAGACATCCCGCAACAGAGAGACATCAAACCAAGGCCTGGATAGCGGGCTCTGCTCTAACTCTGTTGCTGCCTCTGCATTTGAGCATCTCACAGTCCTGTGCCTGAGACTGGCCAGAGGACGGGAAAGGGACAATTAGATAAGCAGACCATTTTGAACCTGCACAAGGCCATTTTAAATCTATACACTGGACAGAGAATCAGAGAAATGCCAAGAACCGTATCAGAGTATGGACGGCGCTCGGAGACGCCCTCCTACAACTCGGAGGTAAGGTATGTGACATTGTCTGATCTACAAAGTGGTCAATTGTATGCATGGCTATTGTTTCTTAACAGGGGACTGAACTGAGAAGGTGCAGGTGAAATTTTGACCAGAAGATTTGGGAGCATTTGGAAGTGTGGAATATGAAAACAGTGTGGGAATATGCATAAGGTGTTTTAAGATCTACATGCATATTCTGTTTTATTGGATGTTTACTGAGAATTCATGCCTGGGAAATGGAAGAAAGGAAGCTCTGAGAGAGCTGTGTTGTTTCTGGTTCTGCAATCTGGTGGGGGGAGTGGCGGAAGTGGAAGCACATTGACCAGCGAGGATGGGCTGACATGCCTCAGAGCTTGAAGCACTTGTGTAAGCACTGGGCATTGTAGGCATATAATATACCATCGCTTACCTTCCAGTGCACTCAACTGGCATCCCTTGGATCCTAAGGAGAGAACACCACAAGATACACAGGATGATGGAAATCAGTCCCTGATTGGCCTATGTCTATAAGTTTTTGTTGGTGGTAGTAGAAATCAGTAAATATGCTTTCTCAAAGTCTTCCCATAAAATAATGAACCTCGGGAAGTCAAGTACTCTAGGTCACCTCACAATTGCACTTGTCATCTTAAGCTAAAGTATACCATGCTTGAACTATAGCCATTATAGCCATCGCAGAGAGCGCTAGTAATATGTACCCCTGGGAAATGGATGGACAAGCAAGACGTGGTTTAGAACTACATCCTGCCAAGTGCGACAGGCTTTGGATCAACTCTACCTGTTAAAATGAGACTAACTGTCCTAGTTCCATCTGATTGGATGGGTATGGTGGGTCCTCACTTACCTCTATGAGTTTTCCTTCTTAGGTTCCATGGTTTAGAATTACATATCCCAAGCAAGAGAGGCGATTCAGCTGTTAAGAGTGCATACAAACTCCTTTTCCAGAGGACCTGAGGTGAGATTCCAGTACCCACACCCATTGGCTCATAACCACCTCTCAGTCCAGTTCCCAGTTCTCTAAGGTGTCTTCTCGCCCCCTCAGACACCTGCATACATGTGGCTGGCACTCACCCACCCATGCACTGACACCTGCATACATACAAATGAATAATAAAAGAGAAGTATGCAATCTATTTGAAATTTTTGATGGAAGCTAAGTCTCATGCGACAGTATTAATAACAGACTGTTTGGGAGTTGGCTAAATAGAAAAGCCATGGCCTTCTGAAATGCGAGTGCTGGCTTCTGAGAAGGGGAAACTGGTCCTGCCAGGCTATTTTACACTTTCCATTCCTTTTGGCCATAAGAGGATAAAGAGGTCCTCCTGTCTGGAGCACAAAGCAGGAAGACTCTATCTCGAAAGCAAAGAGCAGCCCTGGCTAGGCAAGAAAGCTGCTGGCCTTGGTTTTGTACCTTCCCCACCACTAGAACTCTAAGAAAATTAATTTTTGCTCTTTATAAATTATATAATCTCTGGGATACAGTTATTGCAGTGGGTGCAGACTGAGGCATTCGGGATGAAGACATGTTTATACATCTGAGAACCCATCCTGTTTTCACTATCAGTCAAGCCAGCCACCTTTGTGCCTGGCAGCAGCTTTCTTTAGGTTCCCTTCTGCTTGCTAACCGGTGCATTCATGTTTCTGCACCGGTTTTCTTGTATCAATCTCACAAAGGCTTGAGGTCAAATCCAGTTTGCCAGAGAATGGGATTATAAGAAAAAAAAAATAGTCCTAATAGAAAAAGTTCAAGACAGTTTAGAAATTGGACAAAGTTTTCTGTTTATTGACGTCTTAGATCTCAGGACCTCAGAATGTGGCCTTTTTTGGAAGTAGGATTTCTGTAAGTGCAGGCAGGGTTTGACTAGAAAGACCTCAAATCTAGTCAGATAGGTGTTGTTTTGATAATTGGAAACTTCACCACAAATACATGTAAGATTAGTATATGACATGCAGCTCCCTAAAACTCTGCTGTCCACTCTTGTGCTGTAAGTGGAAACATGCTTCTACTTGTACCTTCACCTTGGGCTCTGGCTCCAAAACCTGGAAACAATACATTTATTCTAATTAAATCATCACATTTGCAGGACCACTTACGCAGCAAGCATAACAAAGTAGTAAAGGTACCCTGGTTCCATGAGTCTTTATAGGAACACACAGCCTGACATGGAAAATGACTCCCGCCCTTCAGGTCTCCACTTGCATGTGTCTGGGTTTGGACTTATGCTATAAAAAAAGTATTTCAGGGAAAAAAATCAGTTTGTTGCAGACTTTGGGTTTATCAGGAGAAAGATAAGGCATATTTAAGTTAAAATATGAGTAAGTGAGAGAGAGAAAGAGAGAGAGAGAGACAGAGACAGAGACAGAAACACAGAGATAGAGACACAGACAGACACACAGACAGAGACAGACAGACAGACAGACAAAGACAGAGACAGAGACAGACAGACAGACAGACAGACAGAGACAGACAGAGGCAGACACACAGAGAGACACAGAAAGACAGAGACAGAGAGAGAGAGATACAGAGGAGAGATGCCTAGTAGCTTAGCTAAGTATATATGACTTTGTGACTTCTGAAGTTATATTGTTGAAAGTATGTAATGTATAATTCAATTCAAAGTTTAAGCAAAGTTTTAAAATTAAATAGAATTTAGAAAAAAATATGGGCCAGGCATGATGACACACATCTTTAATGCCAGCATTTGGAAGGCAGAGGCAAGTGGCTGTCTGTGTGTTTGAAGCCAGCCTGGTCTGCCTACTGAGTTCTATCTAGGCCATCCAGCGCTACAGAGTGAGACCCTGTTTCAAAGCAGCAAAAACAAGGATAAAATAGGGCTAGCTCAGTTACTTACTTATGTTAATAAACTTCCCATGGTAAGGACAACTGTACAGCAGGTTATGAAGGATCCTCTTCAAGTTCACAATAAGAGGAAAATCTTAATAAAATTAGTTCCAAACCTCATTATTGCTCATGAGCTGTCTCAACACTTAGGCTTGAGATATCTCTAACAAACAGGGCTGCCTCTGTGAAAGGAGTCTTCATATTGGTTTCTATCACTTGTGTCAGAATTCTTGATTCTCAACCAGCAAGAAATACAAACCAAATTCCAGGAAATAAAGGATGCCTGTTTCACTCTCATGGGATTTTTTCCACTGCAGCATACAGCTTACCTTTACATGACAGATGAGACCAACTGTACACAGACATGTTATCTATCCTATAGAGACATGTGGCCATCCTTGCATAAGAAACGTCAGAATAAAAGAATTAAAACAGCCTTACTCTTTAACAAGTTAAGGTCTGTTTCACAGTCAAAATCAAAATAATAGAATTCTGATGACAATAAGAAGGGTCATCTTAAGGGTCACAGGTGTGCGCCTTTTAGCATGTTGAATTCTGCCATCACTTAAAAAACTAATTATAAAATAGCTTACATTCTCTCCAGAATTTAGAAATTAAGGGTATTATTCTAATGCTCCTTATGTCCTTATTTAGAAACCATGATATTAGTGAATTAAGTATGGATAGAACATGGATTCTTAGATAAGTGTCACTTTTGGAAGGCCCTTTGCTGTCATTTTCCATGGATGATTTTCATACATGCAAAGGGCTTTATGCAGTAAGGTTTGCCTGAGATTATTGCCCTTCTGTTGGCATATTTGGGCCATGTACATGTTAGGCTAGAATGAAGAAAATCTGAGAATACCCCCTAACAATACAAAAGTAAGAATTGGTGAGGATCAGTGCTATGAGTTGAGTTAAAATCCTCCTAAAGGCACAGGCTGTAGCTGAAACTCCCTGTTATGGAAGTGCGCATTAGGTCAAAACCCTTATTTTGAGAGATGCCCGATAGACTAGGCACAGCCATCCATCCCAGCAAAACCAATCATAGACATAAGCACCAGAAAAGATAGGAAAGGAGGTCTATTAGCCGTGATCACACTGGGAAGGACAGAGGTCTAATGACCTTAACTGTGTCTTCAAATGGTTTAGAGCAGTCTCAGTAGTATACAGGGAAAGGAAACAAAGAGAAGAGTTGGGTATTTCCATGGTAACAGTCCGGATAGTCTTGGCCTGGCTGGACCATTATCTCAGGATCTGCTTTGCCTCATTGATGTCAAGAAAATCTTTGTTGTGTAGGAGATAGTTTGGGTTTTTTGTCTTAATACATCATTCTGGGATTCAAAGTAACGGTGATGGAGAGCGACAGCATACCCAAGAAAAAACAGAAGACAGAATAAGTACGAAGCACGATGGAGTTTGCCAATCCAGCCACGCATCCTTCTTTCAGTGTTCATGACTTTGACATCCTTGGGGAAAAAGTTGTTTTCCAGATATACAAACACTTTAACAAAAGGTCATGGTGACTGATAACCTTCAGAAGATGAAAACTTGGAGTTGGGTAGACACAGAGGAGGAAATGCTTATGAAGCAGCAATTGGGTTCTATGGCCATGCCGGCAGCTGTGGAGCTGGGAAAGGCAAGTTCTCTAAACACTGTATGCCACACAGTCTTGCCAACACTGGAGCTCAGCCTCCAGACTATTAACCAGCACGCTTCCCTCATTTAAAACTCTCAGGCGTGTGATTCATTTTTATTGCTCTCTCTATGAACACACCACACCACACCACACCATAACAGAAGACATACAGTCGAACATATGGGAATTTTAGCAGATGTGTGCCAGGGGTCCCGCCAAACTAAGGCACCAGCCAAGGACAAAACCAGGAGGTAAACTTTAAAACCCCTTCCAGATCAGCCTGTTCAGCATATTCTCACAGTTGCGGGAGAGTGGAACGACTTTCTCACATTACTTGTGCCTTACCTTGACAGGTCCCCTGGAGGTGGCGGACCTGGTGGGCACTCCGGAGCCAGGACAGCAAAGTAGACAGAAGGCCGGATACCCTATGAGATATATAGTGGGGGCCTTAATCCCCTCAGGACAGTATAGGGGAGGGGAAAATGGGAAAATAGGTGCGGGGGGAGGAATGGGAGGATACAAGGGATGGATCAAAACCTGGTGTTGTAACAAGAATAAATTTAATAAAAAAAAAAAAAAAAAAAAAAAAAAAAAAAAAAAGACAGCCCTATGGTCATTGCATCGTGCAATTCTTACCCTTCCCTAAATCTATCATCATGAGTATGGGTAAGACCTGGCAGTTACTACAGCACAATGGGATACATACCACTATACATATAAACATGCATACATACATACACATACACACACATACATTATATAAAATTGGAGCACCAGTCGTACTGAGCGAAAACCTTTCTTTGCTGGCTATAAAGAAGCAAAAGACCATGTTGGGAAGACTCACCAATCAATGAGGTAAGGACAGCCACTGCCTTACAGCCAATAAGGAACTGGTATCTCTTAGGTGACAGCCCATAAAGAACCTAATGTCGTTGAAGTGGAAACTCTCATAGACAAGTCCAAGACGACGCAGCAGGTCCCAAATATGGTGGCACACTTTCAGAATTAGGCTCATGCTGCTTAGCCTACTCTCCATTCCCTCTAGGACCTTAGAGACTCAACTTCATCAAGCTATAGTTCCCATTTTCCTGACAGTTCTTCCTTGGTATTTCCCATGCTAGCATGCTAAATGGGAAAAATTAAACCAGGTCTTAGATCATCAAGGTCCTTTTTGTTTGTTTGTTTGTTTTTGTTCTGCCTTAATGTATTTCTCTGCTTACAAAAGCTGTATACAAACTTCTGAAGAGAGGTTAGCCATCCTTGGTACAAGAGTGAGCCTGTGAGTATGTACACGCCTGTCTTCTGTGCTTTGTGAGCCTCTTACTTATACACAGCAGCCCTCCCATTCACCAGCACATAGCCCTCTCGCCCATGTGGAGCAGTGTTGGTGGTAACAAGAATCAAAGGGAATCATTTCAGAAGAGGAAATAGAGGGTGACTAGGCTATTAGCACTCAAGAAAATTTGCCCTCTCAGCCTCCAGTTTCCTGACTGACATTGATTCAATTGAAAAAATACCGCGATGTGGCTATTTCACCTCCATTTAGAACAATTAGAATTAGTGAGGGAACATCTTATTGCCAACCCTGTTGCTAGTTCTCGTAATTATCATAAGCTTTTGGGAAGGATTAGAGAGGAAACCCAGGTTGACCTCTGTGGGTCAGGGGAGCATAGCATTCAACCACAGGAATACAGACTAGTCCTTGCAGTAAGTTTTTCTCATTTATTTCTCCATGAAATTGTGATCACCAGAGTGTTGAGGAAAATGTGAGGTTCTAAAGCTAGAAGCCTGATCAGAAGCAATCACAGCAGCTCTACCCAGTAACTGAACTACTTCCACCCTGACCCGGGAACCCAGCCTGAAACCTGGGTGTGCCAACCTTGCAACTCAACTTTCAATCCTAAGAGATCCACTGCCCAGGAGCAGTGGTGTTCAGTAAGATTCCAAAAGGAAATGGGTGAGTTTGCCCTGTCTGTGACCACCTGTGCCTCAGCCAAAGCATAGGATACAAAGACAAAATATCTCTAATAAAAATATTCTCAAATTAGACAGAAAAAATTAATATTCAAAGATAAGTCATGATAAAATTTGAAAGCAAAATATGGGTATAAACAGTTTTCCCATATACAGATCAAAACTAAAATGAGCGTGCAAAATACTACCAGGTGTCATGTCAACATTAGGCCAGGTAATTTGAGAACATGTCTGAGGGGTGGAGGTGAGAGAAATAACATATTGATATGTTGACAGCATTTGTTTTTTTTGTTTTTGTTTTTTGTTTTTCTTTTTTTTTTTTTTTGAAAATAGGGAGGTGCTTTTATTTAATTAGTTTATTCAGATTATATCTCAATTGTTATCCCATCCCTTGTATCCTCCCATTCCTCCCTCCCTCCCGCTTTCACCCTATTCTCCTCCCCTATGTCTGTGACCTAGGAAGACCTCCTCCCCCACTATATGGTTATAAGCTATCAGGTCTCATCTTGGTAGCTTGCTTATTCTTTCTGCGAGTGCCACCAGGCCTCCCTACCGTGAGGAAGTAGTCAAATATGGGGCACCAGCATTCATGTCTGAGTCAGTCCCTGCTTTCCACTCAACTGTGGAGATTGTCCTGTCCATTGGCTAGACCTGAGAAGGGGTTTGATGTTTACTGCATGTATTGTCCTTCGTTGGTGCAGTACTTTGAGCAGAACCTCTGGGCCCAGGTCTGCCCGTCATGATATTCTTCTTATAGGTTTCTAGGACTATCTGGATCCTTCTGTTTTCCCATCCTCCCATACTTCTCTCACCTAGAGTCCCAATAGGATGGTTGACAGCATTTGTGTTCTGTGTCCAAGTACAGAGGTTATGTGTAATTTCTTGTCTTCTTTTGGCTGTCTATTGTATACCTTTTAAAATTAATAATTATCCCTAGAGTAATGTTAAAGTTATTGAAAAGCAAACTTTAAAACAATATGGAGAGGTCTTTATTTTCTTTGGTTATCTACATATAATATGTAATATATCATACTATGCATATATTTTATGTTGTTGATAAAATCTTATATATTATGTATGTATCAACTCAATTGTGGTTAATTCCTTTTAGTGGTAAGATTAGGTTATTTTGCTTCTAAGTACTTTTAAAACTTAAGATGGTGTGGGGAGCTGTGCCAAATTCTGCCATGTCAGAAATCCTGTGCTTAGACTGCACACTGTAAGATGAAAATAATAATAATAAATATTATTCTTTAAGTGTTTGCATACTTGAACATGTTAGCAATCATAGTTTAGATATTCATTCTTCAAAGTTCAGGTAACCGGCAGAAATGTTGCTGACATGTGGGAAGCACAGAGAGGCAGGCTCCACGTAGGCCAGTAAGTCAGTGCATGCCTGTTAGCAAGACCCCAGGGGCTCATGTGCACATCCCATTTCATGAGCACTTTTTTGAGGGGGGGGGGATAGTGTGAACACACATTTCTCCTAGAGATTTTTCCACCATGTTTTGAGGTTTGATAGCCCTTCTGTAAAATATTCTCACGGACACATAATGCTCTTATCACTAAAACTGACTGAAGCCAGATGAAGATTATTATCTCCTAGGCTAAGTCATGCCAGGTTGCTCCATACAGTGATTATCTTCTGTGATACTTTGGTGGAAGATATGCATTGTTTTGGAAAACTATAGACGGCCTAACTGGTAGAGGAGTTACACAGAAAGAAGGAACACAGTTGATACAAGTTTGAAACCTTGGCTACTATTAGCCCTACTTGAAACACACTGAGGGGTATGAAGGTTTGATGGAGCTTAAGCAGTAGATACGTTTTTCCTTCAACAAATTACATTTGTTCAGCAATGATTATCTGCCTGGCTGACTATATTACTAATTTATATCTAGATGCAATTTAAAATATTATAAAGATTTTCATGTAGACATCTAGTTTTATCTTTACTGGTACTGAGTAGAAAAGGCATTTTTATTAGAGCAAGGCCATTTGAAAAAGCTACATTTTGTTAAGAGCAATTATGGACAAAGTTCTGTACCATTAGCCACAAGTAGGCAAGGAAAAACAGTTTTTATGACAATTCCACCTTACAGTGTTTCATTTCCAGGCTGTCATCCAGTGTACTTCTCCCATATGCCCTTCACACCTTCTTAAGCCTAGGACTATCTTGGGTACAAAGCAAAAAGAGAAGACACATTAATATGTGATTCCTATCAGGTAGGAATGTACAATCTCCTTATTTGTCCTTTCCATGTGTCTTAGTTAGGGCTTCTATTGCTCTGATGAAACACCATGACAAAAAAGCAAGTTGGGGAAGAAAGCGTTTATTTGGCTTACACTCCACATTATAGTTCATCATCAAAGAATGTCAGGACAGGAACTCAAGCAGGGCAAGAACCAGGAGACGGGCTGATGCAGAGTGCATGGAGAGGTGCTAATTATTGGCTTGCTGCTCAAAGTTTGCTCAGCTAGATTTCTTATAGAACCTAGGACCAACAGCCCAGGGGTGGCATCACCTACAATAGTCTGTGTCCTCCCCCATCAATCACTAATTAAGAAAATGCACTACAAGCTTGCAAACAGCCTAATTTTATAAAGCATCTTCTTAATTGAGATCCCCCTCCTCAGATGGCTTTAGCTGGTATCAAGTTGACTTAAGACTATCTAGCATACCATGCTTTACCTTTATCTAATTCATATGTCACACATGCATGTCACTACCCTAATTTATATGACGTATCTCATAACAGGGGAGTACTCAGCTTCAGGGTCCCATTTTTTAGCCTGTAGCTCAGAAAGCATTCAGACATCCTGATGGAATCACCCTATATGTAAACCAGCATGTTTACATCAGGAGAGTTATTTTTCACCAGAATGTTTTCTCCCTTTTTATTGCATCATTGTGTTTATCCACAGAAAGGGGAAAGTATTTTCTAGACTGGTAATGGCAGCCTGTTTCCAGTAGAAATCCCTCCTGAAGAGTTGTATCCCAGAGAGCAGAGGTGATTATTGCTCTGCTAGCATTGCTCTTTCCAGTAAGAGATGACTGTTTGGTGTTGCAATTGAGGAAACAGGATTACCACTCTGTGTTGGTGTATTTTTTAAATCTATTTTAATCTAGTTCCTATACCTCTACCTCCCTTCTATCACCACCCAACAGTAGGTAAGAAAAAAAGAAGGTTAGTAGGGAGAAAGGACGGAGTTCTCTTTAGCTACTTCTGGCTAGTTATGGTCATCATGTCCTTTAGGGCAATACCAATCTCAGTCTTCAGCATATCTATTAGTTCAGATAACCAGCAAACAGCAAACACATCAGCAGCTTTCCTCCTTTTCAGAGTATCCCTCTAAGCATTCTTCCTCTCTCTGGGCTCTGATATTTATACTCTCCCAGAGTCCTCTGAACTAAATTACCCACAGCTGGCAAAGATAACACCCTGCACGAGGCAATTATCAGGTGGAAAAGATTACATCCCTGAGCCATATGAGGCAATTATCAGCTCTGGATAAACTAAGGTGGCCCCAATGTCTCACTCTTGGAATTAAAGCAAACACATGTTAATATAACATAATTGAGTTTTTAAAGAAACCAAAACTTCCACTACAACTCTGCCTTTTTGTTTCCTGACTCATTAAATTACTAGAAGATTTAGAATAAAAAGTCAATAAGGAATGCTTTCATGACAACAATAGCTTTGGTTTTCATAAATGCCACCTAGACAACATTCTAGAAAGTTTACCTCTGGTCCTACACAGGACTTCTATTAAGCTTGGAATTTTTCAACATTTAGACTCTAGATGACAAATGCTATTCCTAGCTTGTTTAATCATTTCCCCAATTTTATTTGGGCCCCTGCAAAGATATTATTCACCCAAATCAGCCAGAAGACCCCTTATTTCTGTATTTCCTCTAAGTGGAGTTGGGTAGGTTTTCGGTTGCTCTCTTGGGATATAGATGTTTATTTTCATTGGAATTTGGTTATAAGTTGTTATTGGCCTTATTCAGAGAGAAAAGAAGGTTAGACTCAGGATGTCTCTCTTTTCTTTATCTTCCTTTCTTAGAGTTAGAGATAGTGGTTGAAAAGAAAGAAGGGGGAATATATAGAGATCATAGGACAAAAATATTTTATTGAATCTACTCCTCAACTTAAGGCCTTAATTGATACTCACAGATAATGTTATTTTTAATTCATTGGTATAGAATTTTGTGTATTGATGCTAAGTAAGTTTAACTTTAATACATTGGTATAGAATTCAAATGTAAGAATTCACACATATTACCTATATTTCTACTCTAAGATGAGGTAGTGTACCCATACAACTCAATTATAATACAAAGTTTACTTCCAATACTTTGAAAGTACTATTGTAGACTGTTTAGAATAATTAAGAAATACAAGATAATTGCTAGTTGATCAAATCATGGTCATGTCAATCATTAGTCTATTTTTATCACAAGAATAAACATCTTACATTTAACAGATAGATACGATTCTATAGATAGATAATGTAAAATAGTTAGATAAGGTCTTCAAAAACCTCAGACATCTAAAGAATATGTCTCTTAAAGATGTTGTTATTATTTTAAAGATTCTTTGATAATAAGACAGGTTAATTCCTGGGAACACGCAGCATACCTCAAAGAAGGTGATGAGCATTGAAGAACTTCTTTATGGAGATGGCTTCAAATGTGGCAAATAAGCCACTGGGCTAAATGTCCTCATTTCTGCCACAGACAGAATTCTGTCTAAAAGTGAGCAAACATGGATGCAGGCAAAATCAACAGCCAAACTCTACCAAGACCGGTTAAATAAGTCCTTAATAGTTCCTGCCTCACAAATATGTCTGTCAGATATATGGGCCAGAAGGCTGAAGATGATATGTCAACGTTACAGAGTTTTCGGTGATTTTTCAGGCAGCAAACCGTCTCTGTCATTTTCTAAATTTGGAAGCTGCTAATCTGCACTTCTGGTTTACTCATGTAATTAATTTTTATTCCTTCTCAAGTTTCTGATGGTGTTGAAGACAAAATAGTTTACTTTTAGAACTAAGCTTAGTTGTTTAGGGGTTAAGATGTTTTTAGGTCTAGATAGAAGTTTTAAGTTGAGAGAGATGAGATATTGATTTACATTCAGAATTTTAGGGTCACCAAGATAGGAAAGATGTTTTCTTCGAGGGTGCCAAATACAAATAGCCAAAACACTATGATTGTTACATTTATATATTTCCTGATTGTTTTGTGGTTCTTCCTGCTGAATGTAGTATATATATGTATTATTGTACATATGTGTAATAATATAAAATGTATACATAAAAAGAAAAATAAATAATAATAAAGAAAAAGTTTACATCAGAACACTAAGCACTACAGGTGCCTAGAAGTTTATCCCCCAATTCTTGTGGCTTTTCTTTGTCCTTATTGTTAGCCATGGCTATGGCTCTTCCCAGAAGCAAAGCAGCATTACTGAGTATCAGATCTAGAGCAGTATTTCCTTAGTTTGAGCTGAAATTCCCCCTACCAAGACACTACCTGTGTCTATACTGACTAATATTCAGCTCAGTCATCTATAAAGTATTAATCATGGTAGAATCCTATTGAGCCATCAAGAGGATAAAGAGAGGCCACATTTAGAACGGTGACCTGACAAGAACTTGTGCATTATCTGTTGATAGTTGTACCTTTCCTACAACTGAAGTGCCAGCTCCTTCTCCATACAGCTAATGGATTTCCATTTCTATGAAGTGCAAGTATTTAACTCCTCTAGAAAAGTATTGATGGAAAGTGAGGAAGTGTGTGGTGGTCACAGCTCTCTAAATTGGCTTGGGGAACTGGGTCAAATTTCTTATATGGTCACTTGTTTGTTAAATAAGGAATTGAATAGATAAATTCAAAATTTCTTCAGTCTTAATGTATAACAGTTGAATTCTGTGCAGAGTTGACTCAGTAATAGAGAAGGGGATTGATATGGTCAATAACACATAACTACAGGATACAACAATGCATATTTCAAAGTCCAAAATTAAACTTCCTTTACCATCACAACAAAAATCTATTCTTTACCACAGTTTTTCTAAATTATCTGTTACTTTTGTTGCTGGACACTGACTTTACTACATTAGGGCTAGTTGGATTCCTTCAAGACCTTACTCCAGGGAGTGAGTATCGATGTCCGGAATCACATGTCTAGGAAGTATCTAAAATGCTCCCAGGAAGCTGATTTGAAAGTGGCAGTGTCACTGTTAGAATAATCTCATGGCCCAACCTAGTGTAAGGCCACAGATGAGCCCAGGCACGGGGAGCTGAGCCTCAGGCAGCAGCTTGTTACTTGTCAGAGGAAAGCAGCTTGAGCTGAGAGAATTTGTAGTTCAGGAGTCTTGAAGTTCCCAGAGAACCACTTCATGGTATATTCAGCAGGTGCTATAGCTTTTGTGGTAATGAGTTGTGTGTTTGAAATTGAATGAACCACTCTCCATTTATAAAAGAGCCAAAAATCTTAAACATCCACCATCCTCTTCTGTCAGTGACAATGGAAAATAACATGTCATATCCCAAACCAGTGCAGGGAGTCAGAGGTTATGTTTGTGATGTTGGTGTGGTTCCTGTTCCCCATGGCACATGTGTCCTGGGACTCATTTCCATCTGGCTCTACCTGGGCCTGTGATAACTGTATGGGAGATGGATTGTTCACATTTGAGAAGAAAGCACCACGATCTATAATCTTCACACAGCAAGCCTCCCGTTTGCCAGTGTACAGACAGAGGAAACAACAAAGCTTTGTTGATAAGTAATGCTATAACTGACTCTGGTTGACGGCAGTCAAGACCTCTGGGTGCCCTTGAGACAGGCAAAACATAAGTAATGTGTGTCTTCCATTTAGTTTTTTTAATGGAGATAAATTTTCGAATGGTACAGAGAAAATTATAACAATAGTTTGGAAGTCTAGCTGTTGGGCCTGGTCTAACAGAAAATTCTGCAAAGATGGCAAGATTTCAGACACATATTTACCATCCAGCCACTTGGGGAGGTAAACAGTATATGTAACATTTGAACACTAATGTTTGAGATACAGCAAGAGTGACTTAAAATTAAATCTGTTTATTTAAATTATTTAAACAATAGTTAGTGGTTAAGATTTTGGATAGCTCAGCAATATGGCCTACGCATCAGGAAACTTGAATTGTTAATCTTTAAACAGGGACAACTCTAACCAAGGTATGCTGGTGTTATTTCCAGTTGTTTTCTTCAAATCCAGGTTTTAAAAATATTACCTACAATAATACCACCAAACATTCTGCACAAGTGCGACTCTGAGGTACATTATAAGATGTATGTTTTTCTCTTGGGGATTTTCAGAAACTCAGCCTTCTTTTTTAATCCTAATAATTTCTCAGCTTTATTAAACTCCAAGCACTGTCCCGAGAACACCCACCCATGTTTTATTCTCCCCTTGAAAGCCACGTCATTAGTTTATAATGCTCTCTGAGCGGCACTGCAGCATGTCACTACTGAAGACCAAACAATGTCTTTGACCCTCCAAGAGGGTCAAGTGCTTTGGCATTAAAGCCAATTTTGGTCTGAGAGGGAAGCATGGGTTGAAACATCGCCTTCTGGAGACCATAGTGTGGGCATTCTTCTTTTAAAACATTTTCAGAAGAAAAACCAAAGAATCTTCTTAGAGTCTAGCTAAGGAGGTAAGAATACAGACTCTGGTTTGAACATCCCATTCCATCCTTCACTAAGTCTTAAATGACTAACAAAACCTCGTTGCACTGTTGTTGCTTTCTCTCCTGGGAGATGGGGAAATGACAGTCCTTACTTCAGGCTATTGTGAGGACAAATTCAGTTACTTAATACATGAGGTGCTAACGGAGTGCATGGTGCACATGGCATTCAATATCACGGACTATTTTTAGCAAGCAACTCGAATGCTCTTTAATAGCTTGTGTTTTGGAATTCCATTCTAAACTGTTCCAAGGAGAGCAGTGAAAACTGTGGAAAATAGAGAATCAGTTTCTCCCACAATAGCTCGTATCTTATGTCTCTGTATCCTTGAATATAAAATGAGAGTGATGTTGTCTCGGAGACAAATGAATGTAGGAAACAAATGTGAAAGCGTTTACACCTTGTGTAAAGCTGCACTACAGTGGCCAAGTGAAGAGATCAGATTGGAGTTCTGAGTGGAATGTGATGCCGGGGTTGAGGGTTGGTGAGGGCTGCCTATCAAAGAGCATCACACTGAGAAAGTGCAGGCGGAAGAATCAGAAGCGCATATGCAGGAGGGAGGAGTGGGTCCCTCTGTGAGTGCAATTCACAAACTGTTGTGCTCATAACACATAAAGACATTCCTTGTGACCAAGTGCATGCCAGACTATAAAGTCTTCCATTTTTCAAATCACATACACCTGCCAATTGGGAGAGGTTCATTTTTCCCTGTCAGCAAACTGGAGTGAAATCTTTGTTGATCACCATCCTGGCAGCTAGAAAATGTATCTCACCATCAATTTATTCTGGAAGCAAGAAGCGCTTTGCCCCTGGGAGAGATTATAAAATGGAGTCATTTTACTCCTGACACCTGCAGAGTCAGTCACTCCTCCTGGGATGACTCGAGAGCCACACTCTGTGCCTGTGGCAAGAAAACATTTTCTACAAGCTACTGGCTAACACCTCACAGACGAGCTTTATTTAAGGTCCCTGTGAGACTAGAAACCAAAACCCCAATAAATTGACACTTTCTAGAGAACACAAAATATCTCAAGGCTGAATCCGGCAGATCCTTTTCTCTTCCTGGATGTTATAAATCACTATTGTTTTAAATGGATGATTGAATTCTGAAAATAATGCATGGTAATTTCGACAATTCTCTACCTTCTCAATTTCTAAAAGAGATATGTCAACTAATTCGTCTTTCACTTTAGTTAGAAGGCATACTGTTGTCTATTGCATTAGAAACACTATGTGTGCTGCCTTTCTACAATAATTTTTATGAGTTACCTGTGCCAAACATTTAAGGAATTTTCTATGAAGTATGAGTGAGCTTGCTTCAGAAGAGCAGAAGTAAATCCAGTAGTACAGAATTACTATCTGTTTCCAGAAATGAGTGTTTCCCCTGGGCACGTGTCTAGGGAGCTGTAGGAGCTGCACTGGGGGAGCCAGAGGGCTCCAGTAAGTTCTGAAGTCCAGCCACAGGAGGCACTCACACTTTGTGGAGCCTCTTATATCAGCCTTATTATAAACTCTCCCATTAGCAGAAGACGGCCAGAAACCTTTCTGCTGGCTCCAGCTTCCTGAGCCTTGTGGTTCTATGAGAGCAAACTGACCAGAGTCTGGCTAGAGACATGGGTCAGTGGAGGATGCAAGAAGTCCAGATTAAAGCACGTGGGGCCGACATGTTGCTAGACATATATAAGATCACACAGAACCAACCAGCAATATCTTTCATGTGCAACCAAAATACTGGGTACATTGCAAAAGGTTGTTGAATATAGTTATGAATTTAAACCAAAGCACTACATTATAGTGTGTCTTGGATGGAATTGATTTTTTTTAATTTATTCAAATTCATCCACCTGTTTTAATTTGCGGAGTGTCTATGAGGAGTTACCTTGTCGATACTTTATTTTCCTCATCTGTGAAGTGAGGCTGATAAATATAACTATGCGTGACGTGTTTTGTGAGGATTCAGTGATATAAAAACACTTAGAACTCACCTAGAATGGAGATAGCATTCCACAGAAATTACTTTTCTTTTTACTATGTATGTATGCATACATACATGTATTTACTTTACATCCCAACCATAGCCCCCTCTTTCCATTGTCCCCCTATCGCCCCTCCCCTACTCTTCAGAAAAAGGGACCGTGCCCCAACCTACTCCAGCACATCAAGTCATAGCAGAACTGAGCTCATCCTCATCCACTGAGGCCAGGCAAGGCAACCCCATGAGGCCAAAGCCATCAAAAAGCAAGCAACAGAGTTCATGTCAGACATAGCCCCGACTCCTCTTATTGGGAGCCCACAGGAAGACCGAACTTCCCATGGGCCACATCTGTATAGAGGGCATAGCTCTAGCCCATGCATAGTCCTTGGTTGATGCTTCAGTCTCCTCAAGGCCCCCTGACCCCTGGTTAGTTGGCTCTGTTGGTCTTCTTGTAGAGATCTTGTGTTCTCTGAGTCCTTTATCCCTCTTCCCCACTTTTCCACAAGGCTCTGTGTGCCCTGCTCAAAGTTTGGCTGTGGGTCTCAGCATCTGTTTCAATCCACTGCTGGGTGGAGCCTCTTAGAGGACCATTATGCTAGGCTCCCTTCTGCAAGCATAGCAGAGTATTGTTAATAGTGGCAGGGGTTGGCTCTCTCCCATGAGGTGGTTCTCAGGTTGGGCCAGGCCATGGGCTAGTCATGCTCATGATTTCTGCTCTATTTTTACCCCTGCACACTTGGTAGGCAGGGTAAATTCTGGGTGGAAGTGTTTGTGGATGGGTTGGTGTTCTCCTTCATCTACTTATCATCCTAAGAATCATTTAAAAATCAAACACCAACAGGATTCAACAAAACTGAGAGTTATCCTGTTGGCATCGTTCACTGTTTCATCCTGGATGTCCTAGAAGTAAAACAAAGGGATTTCAAGAAAAAAAGATTCACAGGAATGTCGAGAAGTGCTGAGGACTAGAACAGATATGGCTGAAACAAAGTAGAAGGAATGATGAGGAGGGCTTTGCCATGTTTCTATTAACATTTTTCTGACCATACAATGCCCCCAGGCACAAATCTTCACTGCCTACCCAGGGGCACTAGGCTACAGGCAGCACAAGAGACTGATAAAAGTTGGGAGAGGCAACAAAAGGGCCTGAAGATTATGGTAAACTTCATGATATTTCCAAATCCATCCGAAGCATTGTCTAACTCGCCGATGAAGGGTGAGAGTTGGGTGGTGAGAAATGAACGGTAAGAATGGTCAAGTCTAGGTGTAGGATATTCCTCCAACACTGTGATCTACCTTCCTTTCCCAGAAGCAGTAGTAAACACTACCTGGGCCTCACATTTCCAGAAGAAAAGCTGGCTGACTTTGTGAAGAGCTTCAGTTCCACAAGCAAGGGCAACAACCCAACTGCAAATGCTAAGTACTAATTCTAGACAAAGCTCTAAATGAACATAGAATTCTTGAAGGCTTATGATGAAATAAGAATAGGGCAAACATTTACAAATACGAACATATAGGCATAGTTGGTATCAAATATGGATCCTTTGAAATAAATTGTAAGTGCATTAGATAAGTAAATATAAGGACACATACAGAGAATAAAACAACACTGCCTTGGAAATAGGTTAGTAGAGTCCCCAAAGTATACTTGGAGAGAATATGAAAATGAGAGGCTTGGAGTCAGTAGCAGAGATAGATATGTAGATAGATAGATAGATAGATAGATAGATAGATAGATAGATAGATACACAGATAGATAGAATCACAGACACGTATTTAAAAGAAATCATGCTTAAAAACTCATATAAAAAGGAAAAGACTAAAAAAATTATATCCAATCATTTTTACAATTAAAATATTATTTTTGTCTCCTAAATGTGTTATTTAATCCTTTTCCATTCATATATATATTTCCAAATACATATTTTCCTCTTTCTTTAATGTTTTTCTATGTCTTGTTTATGTGCCAGTGCAGAAAAATCATGAATAGTCCTACCCAGCTTTAGAACCTGTGACGTGCAACAATGACTAGCCTGGCAAGATCTCCCCAGGGTATAATGATGCCGCTTTCTCCTTGGGAATAAACAGAAACTATTTACTTGGGCCAAAGGGCTGCTTAACAAGAGAGAACCATGGCTGGCACTGTAAACCTAGCCAAACACCTATGGCTAGGGAGGACATAGAACTCTGAGGAAGCCTACTACTGATACTTTCCTAAATCACTATAATCTCCAACTGTATTCCAAATATTTGTCTTTAGACCTGCAAGTACATGCAGGTTCCACTCCTCATCAAAGGTACTTATCTTTTTGACAGATGGGGACTTAAAGAAATAAAAAATGGTCAAAATAAGTCATCATGGGTTGCTCAGCCCCATTCAATATACTTACAATGCAACTCCTATAACTTCTAGGTATGGAAGGAAAGCTATACCCATGAAATCTCAGTAATAAAATTACCTAAACAAGAACTGAAAATGACATGCCAAAGTAGGTGGGGGAAATTTCACAAAGTTTTGACTCACACCTAAATTAAGAGCTATCACTAAGAGAGGGAGAGCCAGTTTTCTCAGAGATGAGCTCTCTGATAGATTATTCAACTCCAAGTGTTGAGCCCTAAATAAATGTACAAATAAGCAGAAGTAAATTGATTCATAGGTACATATATATGAATAGTCTATATAACAAGTATATATAAACTAACTAAAGTTATATACCTTCCATGTTAGGGTTAGGGTTAGGGTTACGTTCATTAGTTCATGGCTTTAAAAGGTCACATTATTACTCCATGTGATTTAAGTCCATTTAAAGCATATATTTCCCTGTGGCTTTTCCAAATGTCCTTAGTATCAATATGGTGTGTGTGTGTGTGTGTGTGTGTGTGTGTGTGGTGGGGTGTGTGTGTGTAAAACAATAGTAATTAAAGACAAAGAGGTCATGAGTTTGAAAGAGTATGAGAGTTGGGAGACACATAGAAGGAGCTAGAGGGGAGAGGGGGAGCAGTTAAATGGTGTAAATATAGCACTCAAGCATGAAATTTTCAAAAAAAATAATTAAAAAGATAAAGGACAAAAATTGAACCTCCAAGTAATATTTAGTAATGTTGACATAAATATTGCTATTGATGCCTTTTTTTCTTATTTTTATTACGTTTCTTTTCTAACATATACACTTATATTATTACACATGAACAGAATAAACTACATACAGCAAGAAGAACCACGAAGCAATCAGGACTTATATAAATGTTCCATTCATAGTGTTCTAGCTATTTGTATTTGGCAACCTTGAAGAAAACATCTTTTCTATCTTGGTGAGTCTAAAATTCTGAATGTAAATCAATATCTATCATATCTCATCTCTATCAACTTAAAACATTTATCTAGACCTAAAAACGTCTTGACCTCTAAAGAACTAAGCTTAATCGTAAAAATAAACTCTCTGGTCTTCAACCCCATCAGAGACTGGAGGAGGAGGAAGAAGACACAGGTGGTACAGATGGTACTTGACAGGCTGAGGTCAGATGTTAGGGGAGGAGGACTCCCTTATCTGAGGACTAGGGGAGGGAGGGAGAGGGCATGAGGGAGGAAGGGGGAATCATTGGAATGTGATGAGGGAGGGGGCTACAATTGGGATGTAAAGAATTCAAACCACAGAACAAGCAGGTAATTTATATTGCTAATCCCACTACATAGGATTAGCTCTGTGACTTGCTGAGACAGAAATGTCTATGCATAGACAAGGCTTCTTGTTGGTTACAGAATCCCTATGACTTTTAGATGCAATTCTTCATATGACATGAATGAAGATTTGCAGATGTCTTTCTTCTGCTCATTCAAAGAGCAGAGAACTAACCTTAATTATTCTATGCATCCTGCACACCTCATACACTTATAATTTTAGGACCGTATAATGTTTGTGAGAAAGCTATTGATGCCTTGAAGTAATGTGCTGCTTTGTTTTTTAAGTGTTAAAAGAACCATGTCTGTAGATTACAAAGTGCTTGGTATGCATATTACACTGTAAAACACGTTTCATATGCTATCCATGGGCCCAATGCCATGAGGACTGGAGGGGATCTCATGTTACTGTCAGTATCAAAAGGATTTGTGGCCACATCCTCATAATCAAAAGTGAAGGTGCATTCTTAGAACTAGATTAAGGATGGAGTTCATATACTGGATATGAGTCATGAGACAAAAGCCGATGTGAGAAATGCATGTCAGGTGGAAATAGTCTCAGAGAGCTGAGATGATAGCAGTGGAATTTCTGGATTAGTGTTTCAGTTGCAAATGCTTCTGTTGCTCCACATGCTTCCTACACACTAGTTACCTACCTTGAATGTTCACAACCTATTTCTACAATACCACCCTCTCTCCCTTTCCAGGCCAAGCCTAATTGGTGACTTAAAGTTTATTCTCCATCTGATGTGACTAGTCTAAAGTGGCACTAGGGAAGATCGACAATTTAATGATCCCTTACAGAGACAATCTATTCTGTTAATAGCCCCGTTCTACAGCTTAAACACTTTTTAACCTATGAGTCTGTGCTTTTTTTTTTTTTTTTTTTTGTATTTTTTTCATCCCATCACTAGAAATAGAATCCACAAAACATCTGTGTCATGCACCTTAAAAATAACACACAGATCCCTAAAGAGAATCAGCAACCTCTGAAAACTGACCTCTTCAGTGGTATTCTAGTATCTTCCTCCTGCTTGAAATAAGTTGAAAATAATAATTTCAGCACATGAGTAGCCACACAGAGATGTACAAATGGAGCCTTTTGTATAATTATGAAAAGTAAATACTATTCTCTTTTTTGTCTGAGGTTTTATTCATTTATTTACTTTACATCCTGACTCCAGTTTTTCCTCTCTCTCTCCTCCCAATTCTTCTCCATATGTCCTCTCTGTTCCTCTCCACTCCTCCTTCATTTTTCTTAGAAAAGGAGAGAACTTCCATGAGTATTAACCAGCCTTGGCATGGGAAGTTCCAGGAAAACTAGGCACATCTTCTCCTATTGAGGCCAGAAGAGGCAGCTCAGTAGGGGGAAAGGGACCCAAAGGCAAGCAACAGGGTCAGGGACAGCTCCTGCTCCTGCTATTAGGAGTTCCACATAAAGACTAAGCCACACAACTGTGCATGTGTGCAGCTGGCCTAAGTCAGTCCCATACGTGCTGTCTGGTTGGTGGTTCAAACTCTGTGAGACCCTATGGGCCTAGGTTAACTGCTTCTGTAGGTTTTCTTGTGTGTGTTTGACCCTGTGGCTCCTTTAATCCTTCTTTCCTGTCTTCCACAGGATTCTGTAAACTCTGCCTAATCTTTGCCTGTGGGTCTCTGCATTAGTTTCCATCAGTTGCTAGGTGAAGCCTCTCAGATGACAGTTACATATGCTAGGCTCCTGTCTGCAAGTATAGCAGAATATCATTTGCAGTATACTTAACACCAGTATATTCTATAATATTAATGAGACTGTATTACACAGAAGAAAAATGGCTATAGTCAAGCATTAAGTATTTTAACATATAGCTTTGTGTCATTCCTTAAGTGGCAAGAACTGTGATCAATGAAACTTTACAGTTTTTTGCAAGCAAGTGATCACGCCAAGTTTTAAAGACCCTGCTAAGAGGTGTGAGACTCCCCTGTGAGAGAAAAGGGTTCTACTACTCATGTCATTGCAGGAAACATGAACAACAGCGTATTTTTTTTATTACCTTTTCTCACTTAGAAGAATATAGGTAGATGACATACATTCAGTGGGTTTGTGCTATTACTGGAAGAACTCCATTCTAAAGAAACGTAAATCCTCTATATTTTTGACTGCTCTTTTATACAAGTAGATTGCATGTCTCTATACCCACTGTCTTCACTGGAGGGAACCAGCATATCTATCTTCCAAAGCTGTTTATTTCATAAATACCTTAGGAAAATAGTATCAAACCAAGACAAGCAATGTTTCTACTTGGGAACTGTACAGAACTGAACAAAATCCAATGACATGTTTCCCAAGAGGAAAGAGCAGTCCTAAATTAGAAGTGAGTCTTACTGAGTATAGTGTCAATAAATCTCATGCAATAGAGTGGGAAAGTAAAAGGCGAGGCCTGCCATGCAACTGCTGCTTTGAGGCCTACTAGACTTATTTCAACAGTCTTCTTAAAAAGAGCTGGAGAGAGAATTGAGAATGTGGAGATATGGACGAGGAGTATTGGCATCAACACAGATGACAAGAACATGAGGTAGCTGTAGGCAGATTTGGTATGAAGTTTTAAGTCCTGTGTGTGTGTATGTGTGTGTGTGTGTGAGAGAGAGAGAGAGAGAGAGAGAGAGAGAGAGAGAGAGAGAGAGAGAGAGAGAGAGAGAGAGAGAGAGAGAGAGAGGAGAGAGAGAGAGAGAGAGAGAGAGACAGAGACAGAGACACAGACACAGAGACAGAGAGAGACAGAGAGACAGAGAGACAGAGAGACAGAGACAGAGAGACAGAGACAGAGACAGAGACAGAGATCAAAGATGAGGAATTTGATGGTCTCCTTTCTTCAAGGCCTAGGACTCAGGTAGTCAGGCTTGGCAGCATGTTCCCTTACTCACCTACTGACTCACCAGCCTAACAGCTCTCTTTCGGTGGAGTCATTCTTCACTTGGAGTATGGAGCCACTGACATGGAGTTAGAAACTACAAAAAGAAAGCAAACTGGTCTGGTCCAAATTTTTTATTCCAGGAAGTAAAGAAGGAAAATTGTTAGAAAGATATAAAGCATATGTTCTATCAGTGAATGAGTATTCATTAAAATTCATAGATGTAGGTACAGAATTAAGAATGATTTGGATTCACAAAAAAGAAAGGTGTTAAGCTGACTTTTACAAGATTCTGAGCTGGTTAAGGGAGGTGGGGATGTAAAGGTGCGTGACAATGGCAATTGGGGAATGGAAGAACTAGATGTTCCTATGTGGTTCAGCTATAGGGATGCAGCTGCTATAGCAACAGAGTTGGAAATTGGAGGTTAGAGAAGGGTTACTGGGAAGCTGAAAGTGTTCCTCAAGGTAACATAGCCAGGGAAGAGAGAGCTTTGCAGAGGGTCATGTCAAGACACTCTGTGGTGAGAGTTTTGGACATCACCGCAGTGGATGATAAATCAGTGCTGGACGACACAGTGAGCACAGCGTGAACATGACAGCAGCTGTAGACCCAGATAGAAGAGAACAGAGATGACCACAAAGAAAAGGGGAAAGCTGACAAATGCATTTCAGTGAAGGGTGGGCATTGCTGAAAAAGACATGGTTAACGCACAAAAAAACGAAAGAAAAGGGACATTTAATTTATGTAACAAAAAGGATTCTGTCACCTAGAAACTGGAGTTTATGCTTAAATATATACATTTGTATCATTGAAAATGTATGGATTTAAATATTGTTTGTGTGTGTGTGTGCTTTTACAAATAATATATCACGTTAGGCAGTTTTAAAACTACTAAAAGGGAAATGATTGTTTCAATACATGATTATAACATAATTACTTCATTTACCGCCCCAGGAATGACTACTTTGGTAAAGAATAAATGATGGAGATGTAAGAGGGTTTGATTGATTCACATTCTTCCACATAGAAACACACCTAAAGCGAAATTGGCAAAGTGTTCAGAATGAAGGCATTCAATTTTATGTACTTATGTTTAGTCTCAGCTTTGTTGTTTCTGCATTTATATTTAAAGTTGAAATAAATATAATAAACAGTGAAATAAATAGTCACATAGATTGGATAGCACTTAAATAGGAAGTCATCTAATTAACTAATCACTTGAAAGCATAAAGGGGAAAATGAGGATGTGCTGTTTAATTGTCACATTTCAAGAACACATCTTAGCTGGCTGAGTCCAAACAGAAATAATAGCACGAGATCATGAAAGCCTTTCATTTTAATGAGCAGGCTTGGCTTCTGTTGATCACATATACAAGAGTACAGACAACAGTTTTGAAGAAACATGAATAAATCTTTCAGAATAACTGGCAGAGGTATGGAACACTGGTGTGAGATAGACTCTAATACCATCTCCTAGGGGAAACATTTTGGAATTTTGAAAGCTATCATGGAAGAGCTATGCATCTAAGAATCGTGTAGTTGCAAATAGTTCTTCTTGTAGCAAATGCTAGATTCAGCCACACACAGTCACAGGGTGGACCTACTTGTTCTTGCTTACTAATGAGTCATCTGTCATATATCAACCACCACTGTGTTCCCACTCAAGCAGCCGTTGGACAGGAGTTGGAGATCTCAACATACAAAATTTGTTCCTTGTACTCTTTATATTAGACTATATATATTATATTAGACTATATATATTATATTAGACTATATATATTATATTAGACTATATATATTATATTAGACTATATATATTATATTAGACTATATATATTATATTAGACTATATATATATATTAGACTATATATATATTTAGACTATATCTATATATTAGACTATATATATTATTTTAGACTATATTATATTAGACTATATATATTATATTAGACTATATATATTATATAGACTATATATATATTAGACTATATATTATATTAGACTAATATATTATATTAGACTATATATATATATTAGACTATATATATTATATTAGACTATAGATTTATTATAAGACTATATATTTATATTAGACTGTATATATTATATTAGATAGATTATATTATATTAGACTGTATTATTATATTAGACTATATATATATATTAGAATATATTATATATTAGACTGTATATATTATATTAGACTATATATATTATATTAGACTATATATATTATATTAGACTATATATATTATATTAGACTATATATATTATATTAGACTATATATATTATATTAGACTGTATATATTATATTAGACTATATATATTATATTAGACTGTATATATTATATTAGACTATATATATTATATTAGACTATATATATTATATTAGACTGTATATATTATATTAGACTATATATATTATATTAGACTATATATATTATATTAGACTATATATATTATATTAGACTATATATATTATATTAGAATACATATATATTATATTATATACATGTATCATCTCTCCCATGTTCAAAATGAGCAGAAAGAAAAAAAAGAAAGATCAAGTCCTTAATACTTTAAAGTATATGGCACTGGACTAGTTTCATAGTGATGGGGGTAGGGACGGACAAATGTAAAGTGTGAATGCAGGAGAGGGCCAAAGGTAGACCTCACCAAGTCTGTGTCTTCCCCTGTTTTCCTGTTGTCAGGGCAGGCTGAGCTCCCTCAGTCGGGTTCACGGTATGGGCAATTATTTGCTTTCTGTTGTTTGTTTCATCTAATATAGAAGCAGGAACCCCGATAAGGAAAATGCTCCTGATGTGACAGAAAGGGGAAAATGGCCTGCGAGAAGATACAATGATGACTTCTGGTCCTTGATGGCTTTTTAAAAAAATTAATTAAACATTTTTATTTTTTTACATGTACATTTATATTATTGCACATATATACAATAGCAGGCTACCAAGAAGAGACTTGATACCTATGAGCATATACAGGGGGAGGAAGTCCCTCTCAGGAATAGTCATAGGGGAGGGGAGTAAGGGGAAAATGGGAGGGAGGGAGGAATGGGAGGATACAAGGGATGGGATAACCATGGAGATGTAACTAAAGGCTTTTGAATGGCTGACAAAGGCCCAGCTGGCGACATCACTTCCTCACTTTGGAACCTGTGTTCTTCCCTTGCTCCCTACATTCCGTCCCCACTGGCCCGTCAGCTGCATTTCTGAGTAGAGCTTAGACTGCTGGCATTCATCGGGAATTTCTTTCCCTTCATATCCACAGGGCTGCCCTGTCTCCAGGAGACCTAGTCAGTCAGTGTGCGTCCTATTTGAAATGTGATATCCTTCCCACCACACATACCTGGCCCTGCTCCAGACAGCACTTTAAGCTTAGTCGAGCTAAACTTTCTAATAAATCAGTTCTCTTTCTTTTCTTAATTGCCTGCCTCACATCCCAGAGTCTAATATTTGGGAAGGTGTGAGTCTTTTTCATTCTCGTATATTCTAAGGTTGTAAGTA
The DNA here is from genome assembly GCF_903995435.1 of Acomys russatus. Taxonomy (NCBI): domain Eukaryota; kingdom Metazoa; phylum Chordata; class Mammalia; order Rodentia; family Muridae; genus Acomys; species Acomys russatus. The sequence goes on from NC_067160.1 coordinate 8,241,351, forward strand.
ATGTTGGCACTCAATAAATATTTATTGAATAAATGAAAAACAGTACATTTAATATACGTTTAGAAATGGACACATATTGATTGCTAAGGCTTCAAAGGGAATATGAAAAAAATAGAATTATTGTGATAGAATTGTGAAGAAATGCCATTTTTATTTTTAGTGTTTAGTCATCATTGCTAAAATGTGTGTACTATTAAAAACACTAAAAACAAGTGAAAAATAACTGTACAAAGAGATTCCCTTTGCTTCTATGCCAAGAAAGAATAGTATAAATGGGTATGGTTTTCAAACCAGTCCCATATATTCTACTATGTAACAAAGAGCTATCTCAAAGAACGAGCCAAGAGTAAATGTATTTGCTTTTATTTACTATACCGTTTTACATCAACGGAAACAGGAACTTAAGAGAGCCCAGGCCTGAGAGAACGTGTCCTTCCCTCAGAAATGTCCTGTCACTAGATCTGTAAAATAATTGTAACTGCGGATGCATACTGCCTCTATAAAACGTATGCGTCATTTTGCTTCGTATAAAATGTTCCTTTATTTCAAAACAAAGTGTTTCCAAAGACGTCTTTATTTTAATTAAAGCTGAATGACGAATAAGTCACAGGGCAACTCATTAAAATTGTGCTAAGCATTGTAGTAGCCTTGGCGCTTAAAGAATAAGCACACAGTTCCCATTTCCTTTTTAGTCACAATAATGAGATTTATAGTGTGCTGAGTATGGGTTAATGTGTGAGGTGATTGATTTGTCAATTTAACTCGTGGGAAAGTGCTGGGTTCCCCACATTGTCTCATACTCTCGCTCCTGAGTCATTTTCATGTGACATCAGGTTAATTGTCAAGGCCACTGGGCAGAAAATGCTCTGCCTGCTCTAATCTTTAAATTATAAGATTTTCTAACCAAGACAAAGAGTAAAAACATGACTCACCTCACTGTGAAGTTTTTAAAAATAATCTTTAAAACAAAATGGTGCCATGTATGTTCATCATTTTACTTACTTGTTTATAGGACTTAATGAAGAGAAAGGAAAAACAGAATACGAGAAAAGATTTTTAAAAAGCTTTAATCAAGCTTTTTCGTTTGATGAAAATAAGCTTTAATAAAATAACTCTTTCAAGGAAGTGTACTCCGTCAACTTCCAGTTGAGAGGGGAAAACCATTATATCAAACATCATACATAAAATATCCATCTTATTCTAAAAGATTCCATTGTTTAAAAAACACCAAGAATTGGTACACTAGGTTAGTAGACTTATGGCAATGTCATTACATAGTCATACTAGATGCAGGAATGAGACACACTTGCTTTTTATTTGAGTTCCTCCTCCACTGTATTATGTTATGACAGAGATAAGACAGACCCTCCCCTAACAGCCAACTCTGGCCTCCATTTTAAACTCTCTTGCTTCAGCCTCTCCACGGTTGCCTTTTTGGCTCTGTGGTACTGTGCTGACAAAAAAAAAAAAAAAAAAAAAAAAAAACACATTTTAAATTTTTTTATTTAATTAATTTATTCAGATTACAACTCAATTGTTATCCCATCACTTGTATCCTCCCATTTCTCCTTCCCTCTCACTTTCACCCTATTTCCCCCCCCTAGATCTATGACCAAGGGGACCTCCTCCCCCACTATATGGTCATAGCCTATCAAGTCTCATCTTGGTGGCCTGCTAATTCTTTCTTTGAGTGCCGCAACCAGGCCTCCCCGCCAAGGGGAGGTTGTCAAATATTGGGCACCAGACTTCATGTCAGAGTCAGTCCCTGCTCTCCAAATAACTGTGGAGAATGTCCTGTCCATTGGCTAGATCAAAGTAGGGGTTCGATGTTTACTACTTGTATTGTCCTTGATTAGTACAATAGTTTGAACAGACCCCGCTGGGCCCCGATCCACCCACCATGATGCTCTTCTTGCACCTCTGTGAGTGAGGAGAGCAGAGAGTGCTTCAGAGCCCTCAGAGCTGGAGTTGGAGGTGTTTGCTGAATGTCCAGGTAGTGCTGCAGGCGTGGGGTTCTGAACTCGTGTCATCATCACTGCATAGTGAGCACTCTCACCTGCTGCCATCCTGTCTCCACTCCCCACATTCCCCCTTTTAGTTGTGGGCCTATGAGTTTTGTCAAATGTATGTAATTGCTAAATTCCTTCAATAACCAAGATATGCACATCTCACGCTTGTCATATAAGTTTCTCTCTAAGCATAGCATTCCACAAATCTTCATGAGATATATTTTTAGTTTCATTCTCTTAAAGATACACTATAATTTACTTTGTGATTTACTTCTAGTTTTAAGAATAGCTTAAAAAACTGTTACCTAATTTCCAACTATAAGTATATTTTCCAAATGTTTTTTCTATGATTAATTTCTAGTTTGTTTATGCTGTAGTGTGTTAAAGAGAATACATTGTATGACTTCAGTCAGTTTATGCCCCGGCCCGCCTGGGTTCGACTAATGCTCGGGAGGAGAATTTTCCTGTATAGAGACAGAACACTAGACACAAAGAAGGGGGCAAGTCTGCATTCTGATCAAACCCTGTTTATTGAAAAATTTCACAGAGTTTATATAGGCACAGAGGCATGAGTATTTGCGTAAGCAAGGGTTGCTATGGATACCTAACTCTGGAATGCTCCAGCAGGTAGGTATCTACCTTTACAGCTGCTATAATTGCAGGAGAGAAATTCCAGAAAAGTCGTGAAGGATCTGGTTAGTCAGGAAAAAGCTCCTGGAACTGCTGCACACAGGAAGCTGGCCTTTAATCTGATTTTATCAGTAGTCCCACAGGAAAAGGAGTAGCTCGGGGGTCTAGAATGACCAACCCCCACAATAAACCACAACAGGTGTCTAACTGCCGACCTACGACAAGGTCAGCTAGTTTCTGGTGAATGGCAAACTTCTGGAGAAATAGGAACCTAGATTCTGACAAGATGGCTGAACATTGGCCATGTAGCCCGTCCCCAACAAGTTTAACCTTGTTAATGCTTTATATATCAGTGTATAACGTAAACTGGGGACAAGTGGTCAACACACGAAAAAAACTATATAAATATCATCATTAAGTGTTCTAAAATTGCTCAATGGGTGAAATTGGTTGACAATATTCTTCAAATTGATTTTTTTAACAGTTTATATGAGGTGGGTCTACATTATTGAGCAAAGAGAACTAAAGTTGACAAAATCAACTGTGGCCTTTTCTATGTCTCCTTATATTTCTATCAGTTTCTGCTTCAGTTATTGAAGCATCCTTTTTTGATGCACATACTTTGAGGAATAGTTCGCTTATTGGTTAATCACACTCTCACTTTGAAATGTTCCTGGTTCTCTCTGGTAGCCATCATTGGCCAGATGTCTATTTTGTCTCATACTAATATAGCTCTCCAGCATTACTTTTTCAATTTATGTATTTATGTGTGCATTTATTGTATGTGTGGGTGTGCACACACATGCAAGCAAGTCCATGACATGCATGTGGAAGTCAGAGGGCAGCCACCTGTGTTTTTCTCCTTCTAGACCTCAGGTGCTCAGCCTTTACCTGATGAAGCATTTCATTATTTTTTTATTACAGCATTTTTTAATTACTGTCAGCATAGCATATCTTTCCCCATCCTTTTGTGTTTAATACATATTTGGCTTTATATTTAAAATGGTTTTATCTAGACAGAGTAAAGCTGCATTTATTCTAATCTGGCAATCTCTGTCTTTCAATTAGTGCGTTAAAACATTTTATAAAATATAAATATTTATACAGCTAAATTAAAATCTACCATCTTGCTATTTATTTTCCATCTGTTCTTTGTTCCTTTTTCTTCTTTTTGCTTAATTATAATTGAGTAGTCTATGCAGTTATATTGCATCACCATGATTGTATATTTTATATATATATATATCTTTTTAAATGTATGAGTTACTGCAAGGATTTTCTGTGCACATAATTATAGTATACTTTAAATATACACCTTTACCTCCTATAGCATCTAAGCCTTCTTATGCCTGCTCTCTCTCCCATTGTCTCGCTTTTGTGTTCGTTATTTGTTTGTATCTGGCATAAGCTTTTTCTTAGATACTCAATTATCTTCGTACACAATCAAAACTAAAAGAAATATCTTTTATATTTATTTTTGTTTTCACTATTTGTAGAGGTCTTCATTTGTATTTGTCCAAATTCAGAATTTTCTTTTATCTTTTTTAATTTAATAGCTGATTTTTATCTGCAAGTCTGCAATAATAATTATTTATGTAAGCACAATATATGTGGTGTCAAAGTCCTATTCCATCTTTATTATTGAAAGTTATGTCTAGTATTTCTGTTTAATTCTTTGCAGCTTCTATTTTGTCTGTAATAAATTCGTTATCCACACATGCCTATATACCATGATTTCTATTAGAAATTGTAGCTTGATGATCGTTGAGCATTTATAATTCCCTTTATGATATTTTCAATGTCTGGATCACTTTCAAGCCTGGTTCAGCTAATGTCCTTGACTTTTGAGAGAGACTTCCTTTTTGTAGCATACATATATGTCACTGTAATTCTGGCCTTCAAAAAAGGTTTTATAGAAATACTTTCTGGCTTTCTGTTCACCTGTGGCAGCCTTCCCTTCCCCTTGTTCCCCCTTCTGTGGGATCCCACAGATCTTCCCCTCCTAACCTCTTCACCGCCAATCCACTGCTTGGTCTCATATCCCAACCCCAGCTGGCACCTCTTGCAAATTAAAAGACCACTCCTCTCAAAACAACAAGTAGGCGGAAGGTGGTCTCATGCCTCCTCTACTGCTGTGGAGAGCCAATCACAGCTTCCACCTGCCCTCCCACCCCCTCAATCTAATCCTTAGCTCTGTAACAGGAAACGCTGCTGCTCTGCAGTCTCCCTGTCCTCTCTGACCTCACCCCCAGGGGATCACAAAGAGCTTCTCTCCCAACTTCCCTTCCCCCAACTCATCCTGCTATCCCAGCTTCCAACACCAGCAGGCATTCACTGGGAAGGCACTAGCTGAGAAGATCAGGGAAACAAGCAATACATTGTCATCACACTCGCCAAAACTCCAGAGAGGAAACAGAAACCAATGAACAAAGCACCAACCCAACAAGGACAAACCCAAACCCAAACCCAGGAATCAGCCCAAACTCAGATGCCTGTACGTCACCATAAAAACACATTCGATAACAGTCAGGGCAATGTGTCTCCATTACAGCCCAGCTATCCTACCACAGCATGCCCTGAATAGTCCAATATAGTTGAATCACAAGGAAAAGACCTTAAAACCAACTATAGAAAGATGGCAGAGGCCCTTAAAGAGGAAACAAATAAACACCTTAAAGAAATCCAGGAAAATAGAAAGAACTGGAGGAAACGAAAGAAAGCTTAGAAAACAAACAGTTGAAGAAAGTGAATAAAAATGTTTATACCTGAAGACTGAAATAGAAGCAAAAAAAAAAAAAACCATATAGGAAATTCTGAAAATGAAAAAATTAGGGAATCAAACAAGCGCTGCAGAGGCAAGCTTCACCAACAGAATACAAGAGAAGGAAGTGAGAATCTTAGTCATTAGAGATAAGATAAAAGAAATGGATACATAGGTCAAACAATAATGCTATATCTAAAAGTCTCCTGACACAAAATATCCAGGAAATCTAGGACACTATGAAAAGACCAAATCTCTAACAGGATAGAGGAAGAAGAAGAATCCCAGCTCAAAGGCCCAGGAAACATTTTCAACAAAATCATAGTTACTACCTAAAGAAGAAGATGCCTATAAATGTACAAAAAGCATATAGATCATCAAATAGTTTGGACCAGAAAAGAAAGTCAACCCACCATATAATAACCAAAACTCAAAACATACTGAACAGAAAAAGAAAAGTAAAACTGCAAGAGAAAAAGACCAAGTAATATATAAAGGATTAGAATTCTGCCTGATTTCTCAATGGAGACAGTAAAAGCACAAAGGGCCTGGATAGATGAGCTACAGACTCTAAGAAACCACAGATTCCAGGCCAGAATGCTATATGCAAAAAAACCTTTTCATCACCATAGATGGAGAAAATAAGGTATTCCTTGATAAAGCCAAACTTAAAAAATATCTATCAATGAATCCAATTCTACAGAAGGTGTTAGAAGGAAAAGTCCAACTGAAGGAGGTTAACCCCACCTGTGAAAACAGAGGAAATAAATAATCTCACACCAACAAAATCAAGAGAAGGGAAGCACACACGTTATTATTACTATTATTATTATTGTGGCTGCTACTGCTACTACTATTACTACTAACAACAACAACTTCAGGAATCAACAATTGTTGGTCATTGATATCTATCAATCAATATCAATGGTGTCAATTCCCCAATAAAAAGACACAGACTAACAGAATGGATGCAAAAAGAGAATCCATCCTTCCGCTGCATCTAAGAAACACACCTCAACATCACAAATAGGTACCTCAGGGTAAAAAGGTGGAAAAGATATTCTAAGCTAATAGGCCTGTGAAGCAAACTGGTACAGCCATTTTAATATCTAACCAAATAGGCCTTAAACCTAAACTAATCAAAAGAGATAGAGATGGTCACTACAAACTCAATAAAGAAAAAAAATATACCAAAATGTCATTTCAATTTTTAGCATCTATGTCCCAAACACAAAAACACCCAAGTTTGTAAAAGAAACATTTCTACAGTTTAAATAACATATTTACCTCCACACACTAATAATGCAAGACTTCAGTATCCACTCTCACCGATGGACAGGTCATCCAGACAAAAACGAAACTGAGAAACACTGGCATTAACAGATGTTATAAATCAAATGGAGATAACAGGTACTATAGTAATAAAATAGTAATCTATAGGAATAAATATAGTAAGTTATAACAATAAAAATTTAATGGTATTGGTGTAAAAACAGACATGTTGATCAATGGAATTGAACTGAAGATTCAAACATAAATCTATACACATATGGACACCTAATTTTTGGTAAAGAAGCCAGAAGTGCACATTGGAGAAAAGAAAGCATCAGGAACAGATGGCGCTGGTCAAGCTGGATGTCTGTGTGCAGGAGAACGTAAACAGATGTACCCATCACCCGCAGGGAGCTCAACTTCAAGCACATCAAAGACCTCCGCGTAAAACTAGACACAGTGAGTCCGATAGAGGAGAAAGTGAGGAATAGCCTTGAACAGTTTGGCACAGGAGATGACTTTCTGAAAAGAACACTGATGATAGGATAGGCACTGAGATAAAAAAAAATAATAAATGGGACCCTATAAAACAGTAAAGCTTCTGTAAGGCAAAGGACACCATCAGTTGGACAAAGGAGCAGCCCACAGAATGAGAAAATATTTTTTCTACTAATTCCACATCTGACAGAGAACTATTATCCAAAATACATAAACAACTCAAGAAACTAGATATCAACAAACTAAATAATTTTAAAAGTGGGTACAGATCTGAACAGAGAATTCCCCATAGAGGAAACTCAATAGAATAGAAATAGAGGAAACACTTAAAGAAATGGTCCATCATCCTTAGCTATCAGGGAAATGAAAACAAAACTACTTTGAGATTCCATCTTAGCCCTGTAAGAATTGCTAAGACCAACAACACAAGTGATAGTTCATGCTGCAAGGATATGGAGCAAAAGGAACAGTCCTCCATTGCTGGTGGAGTGCAAACTCATATAGACAGTATGGAAATCAGCATGAAACTTCCTCATAAAGTTGGCAATCGATCTACCTCAAGTCCCAGCTGTACCATGCCTGGACATATACCCAAAGGATTCTCCATTCTACCACAAGGACATTCATCGTGGCTTTTATTCATAAAATAGCCAGGAAATAGAAACAAATGAGATGTCTCTCAACAGAAGAATGGATAGAGAAATTATGGTATATGTAATCAACAGAGTATTACACAGCACAAAACCAAACAAACTAAAAACCCACCACCAAAAAAAATGTGACATCAGAAACATTTCAGGAAAATGGATGGAACTAGAAAAAAATCACCCTGAGTGAGGTAACAGAGATCCAGAAAGACGAATGTAGTATGTATTCACTTATAAGAGGAGAGTAACCCGTACATAAATTATAGCTGTTACAACCCATTGGACCAGAGAGGTTGGATAAAGTGGCGAGGTCTAGGCGGGACATATAGATCTCCCTAGGAAGAAGAAATTGAATATATTTATGGACAGACTCAGGTGAATGGGGACAGTAGCAGGGGGATCAGGTGTTGGAGCAGATGGGGTGGAGGGAGAGAGTGAGGGGAGAGATGGCTTTTAGGTGTTCTTATGAAATCCCTGACTGTGAGAACTAATGAGTCTCTGACTCTTATGCCTGTCCTCAGAACTCTTTTCCTCCTGTTGGGTTGCCATGTCCAACTTTTATATGACAGTTGTTGCCTCATCTTATTATATTTTATTTGTCATGTTTGGTTGTTATCTCTTAGAGGCCTGTCTTCTACCAATGAGATATAGAGGGGAGGTGGACAGGGGAGGGAGAGAAACTAAGAGGAGTGGAGTGAGGAGGAACTACAATTGGATGTGTTGTATGAGAGGATAATTTATGTTTAATAAAAGAAAAACATTTACATAAAAGTAACACAAAAAAGAAAGTAAACACACACACACACATATATATATAGTAGCACACACACACACACTCACACACACACACAACACACACTCACACACAACCACCGCACACACACCACACACACACCACAACACCTCACACCCACCACCACACACACCACACAACACACACACACACACACACCACACACACACACCACACACACACACACACACACATATAGTAGCAGCACACACACACACACACCACACACACACCACACACACACACACACACCACACACACACACACCACACACACCCACACACATATATAGAGCACACACACACACACCACACACACACCACCACACACACTCACACACACACACACACACATATATAGTAGCACACACACACACACACACTCACACACACACACTCACACACACACACACACACACTCACACACACACACACACACACACACACACACACATATATATAGTAGCACACACACACACACACTCACACACACACACACTCACACACACACACACACACACACACTCACACACACACACACACACACACATATATATATATTGTAGAGCACCACATTTTACTTACTGTCTTCCTTCATTAGCATCAGATGTCTCATTAGCATCTACTGGAATACGATGGGAGAAAAACAACCTGGGAAGCTGGGCCATCCTTTCTTCGTGGGTCTCTTTCTGTACCTCTTGGCTCTCAGTTAACATTTCTTCATAAACTTCCCTTGTTCTTCTGGGAAAAGTTCCATTTTTAATTATTTTTAATTTTTTAAATTGAGACAGTAATTGTACACAGTTAATGAAGTGTAGCATGATATTCCCATACACATATATAACCCGTAATGATCAAATAATGGTAATTAGTGTATTTGACTCCTTAAACATTTATTATTTCTTTATGGCAAAAGCATTCAAAATAATGTCATTGAGGCATTACCTTAAGTGCAGTAAACCAGGCATGGAAAGACAAATGCCGTCTGTTCTTATTCATATATAGAAATGTAAAAACTGATCTCAGCTAGGTATGGCATTGCATGTCTGCCAACCTGCATGTGAGAAGCCAAGGTAAGAGCGCTGAGAGCTTGCGATAGGTTTCTATAAATAAGTAACAAACAAATAAAATAGGAAAAATTATCTCATAGAAGCAGTGAATAGAATTTCAACTATTACCATAGAATTACAGAACAGGGAGGAACATATAGAAAGTTTGGATGGAAGAAAGAAAAGGTAGAAATGTAATTACATTATAATCTCAAAAAGAAAAAGCTCTGCTGTGCATATAGCCAATATAATATGTTATATGTTTCTATATATTTCTTATAAATGCTTACTTGAATAGATGGATCTGATCTAATTTAGCAAACCTTATCTATAAATTTTGTCTCAATATTTATAAGTGACACCAATTGATTCTTCATTCTTCTTCATAATTGTGACTCTAAAAAGTCAATGAAAACATTATTAGGGCATTGGAGAAACAGATCAGGAGTCAAGAGCATTTGCTGCTCTTCCCAAGAGCCAGAGTTTAGTTCCTGATACTCATGCCAGGCAGCTCACAACTGCCTCTAATTCCAGTTCCAGGGGACACACACACACGCACACACACACACACACATACATACATACACACACACACACACACACACACACACATACTCAAAAAGCAAAACAAAAACAGAATGGCATTGTTATGGCTTTCTGGTTTCCTTTTACGTATTTTAGACACCTGCACCTAAAATCTAATCATGAAACTAGAAAGTTGGAAACAACAGCCTGTGGCATAGAAATGTTTATTTCATAATATGCACATGTATCGAAGTGCTACAGTGTATTTCATACATATAAACTATTGCTCATCATTAAACATTAAGACATTAAAAGAGTGGGCTTTGAAACGTTTGGACTCAGTCTCTTTGGGGATGAATGAGATCATCCTTTGCTCTTCTGTAATTCTTCTATTTGATTTTATTACATCATCGTCAGGAAGTTTCAATTAAGAACAAGTTTCTCAAATACTCAGTCATCATAATTTGTTTTTCATCAATTTGCTATACAGATTACAAAATTGTAATTTGTTATTGTTTTACATCCTAACTATTCATGTCTTAGACTCTATGAGTCAGAGGATTTAGACATTAAGAATGATGCCTTTTGTGTTCTGTGAGGGATGGCATGAAGGTACATGCTTTCACAGAACTAATGTTTATACCATTTGCAATATGGCTTCCCGCTGGTATTACCAGACCTCAGAGGGATCCCCACATGAACATCCACTCTTAGTTCAAACACATAGCTACCTCAGAAGTTAAGAGTAACTGTTGCTTTGCAAGAGGGTCCAGATTCAGAACTGAACACACATTTTGGGACACCTCACAAGCACCTGAAACTCTAATTGTGATCTGACACTTTCTTTTAGCCTCTGTGATCACACATGTACACACACACACACACACACACACACACACACACACACACACACACTTCCTTTAAAACATATGTCAATTCTTGTTAGGCAGGCCAGTTAGACTGGTATTGAAGTAATCATTTGTTTCTAAAGTGTCTCTATATTTTAAGAAATCACTCATCTATAAACTACACAGACTAGACTCATTGTTAGGGAATTGTAGGGTGGAATCTAGAACAGTGCACAGCCTGTTTTATACACAAAGTTGGGCTGGGACTGATTTTGCTTTTCAGCAGTAGAGTGTTTTGCTACTGTGATCATACGGCCGAAAGCATCAGTGTTTACCACACTGCTCTCGGTAGAAAGCTTCCTGATCTCTGACCTGGAAAAATCAGAAATTGTAAGAGTTGTGCACTCTGAGATCCAAAAAGGTAAAGAATGGATCCACAATATCAAGAGATATTTAGAAACTGGGGCTGTTGACACAGGCCTACAATTCTTCAGCTCATTGGTTTTGATGTCTGACTTTAAGATGTGCTTATCTATGAGGCTGCTGTGTAATGCAGATTGCTGGATTTCCATAATTTACGGTACAGGTGAGATGATGTCCTCGTGCTCAGGTACTTGGGAATTTTTAAAAATGGGATAATAGTTCTCTGTTTACTAATTGATCCTCAGACAGTTCCAGCAACTTCCTCAGCTGGGGCCCGACATAATAAAAAAGAGCTGTGGCGGCAACAGGAGATAAACAAGAGTTAATGGGACTTCTGCTGAACACAGAGGGAATCTTTCTAACGTTTGGCTAAGGGTTCAATTTCACACTCGAGAACTTTCTATTCTGTCCTCTTTCCCCTGCTCTGTACCATTCGCACTTCAACGAGGGATGAACACAAACAAACAAACAAATGTCAAGCTGGCAGGAGCTCCGGGTGTCTGGAAACTCGCAGGTGCCAGAAACAGCAAACAAGGTTTTTATACAAGCACAAGCCATTAGGGCATCCGCGGGCACCTCATCTCATCCCTCTTTTCTGTTTCCCACAAGATACAGTGGTGCATCTGCCACCGGGGCACTGTTTCTTGGACTGAGTGCTCTAATTCCACAGGCAGATACTGCGGCTTTAGTACCTGAGACTTTAGACTAAATGGGTTTTTCAAGATGATCCTGGCACTAAGCTTTGCCGATCTGCAGGTCAAGCTTGGTCATTTAAGCAGACCCTTTCTAACCTGAACAAAGAACTTCAGGGTTTCTCCCTTTCTTTTACAAAGTCTGTGCAAGATTAGTGCTTGCAAAGTACTTTAAAAAAAGCAATTGTTTAACTGCCGCGCCCCACCCCCAACCCCCCCTTTCAAGACAGCTGTTACTTCCCAGGTCTTTTCCAGCATTGGTTCTGTTTGAGTCATTCTTGAGTTGTCTGAGACACATAACATCTACTTTGAGGAAGCATTCCTGATGTGCGTTTCATACTTAGGACGGGTTTACAGTGTCTCTTTGTTGTCTTGAATCAACCCCAATGAATGACTGACGATTTGACTCATTTACTGAATCACACCTTTTTTCTCCTCCCAAATACTGTGCACACTGAGTGATTGATTTTGCTAACTATTTGAAAATCACTATACGTTTTGCACTTTTATAGGCGAGCTGCTAATTTTTCTCAGATAACAGAAAGCTCCTTTGTTTTGTACAAATATTTAAACACACAAAAAGTCTGGCTATATCTTTTTAAAAAGTGTTTTAATTAAAATAGAATCACTTCCCCCCTCCCCTTCCTTTCTCCAGCCCCTCCCAGCTGTCTTCCCTCACTGGATCCTCATGCTCCCTCACTCTCAGGTTGGTGGCTCCTTTTTAGGTGGACTTTTCCTTTATCAGGAAAATAAAATGTGACTATGACACGACATCCAGATGAGAGGACCAAATACTGATTTGTGAATACACCAAGGCTTCATTGCTGTTATCAGTGCCATCCAAACCACAGGATTCAGGGCAAGGAGCCTGCAAACCAAACTAAAAAAGAATGGGACTGCCCAGCTCACGCATTCTGCCCAGCTCACGCATTCTGCCCAGCTCACGCATTCTGCAGGACTTGACTTCCCAGATTGCAGACTTTTCAGACTTCAAATATTGTTTACTCAGACATTGATAGTACCTTCGCGTAAAATTTTCTACTGACTGCCTCGAGCCCCCAAATCATATAAGTACCTTTTCCATTTGAGTTTCTATCAAAATGGTTCCTCCCTTGTCCAAACATTTATAAAAATAAATACTCAACCTTGTATGAACAGGATCAGTGGCTACTTTTTTGTGCACTTTGGACTATAGCTTCACCATGAATTATCTTAAGTTTCCCTGCATATTCAAAGACCTGTGCTTTTCATGATCTCACAAAATTTGGGTGTCTTGCTTGAATTTAAAGAACATGAGTGGAAACAATTTGATTCTGTCACACCTTTATTCAATCTTTTACAATATATCTCCTAAACATGTGTTGAAAATTTTAATGTCAATTTTTTTCTCCTCTGACATGCTAGGTGGTTAAAAAGAGGCCTGTGCATACATCCAATCTTGAAGAGTTGTCCCGGAATTTTCTTTCTAATGCCTTTGTTATCGGATCAGGAATAGCTGCACACTGGCCACTCAAACACCAGACTCAGATTAAAGAAAGTTTACTGAACACTGAACTAAAACTGACCACTCAGAGACATAATCTGGGCTCAGAAGCCAGACTGGTCTAGTTCTAAGGTAGACTTTTTATATGAAACATCATAGCCAGGTAACAACCAGGTAGCCAGGTATAGGAAACAAGGGGTGTGGACAGCATTACATCATTTTAACCAGTTAGACAAAGCATTTCCAAGCACATTGTGTATCAACAGCTAGACAAAGCAGGTCAATCTGGTTGGCTAGGGTATAGGCTTGGGGACTTTCCAATTCCCCACTGTTCCAGGAGAAGGGAACATGGGAGGATGTTGCAGTCTTAACTCTAATAGAACATACATTTATCTTTAACTCAACTAGAACATGCATTTATTGTCGATTATTTTATTCTAAGCAACAAGTATTGAACTATCCTGGTCTCAGGCATGTAGGGCCTGAGAACTTGAACTTAATTTCGCCTTCTGATCAAAATGCAGACATGGAGGCAAAACAGCTTCTGATAGGCTAAGGGTGACATCAGGTGTTAACAGAGGAGCTACAGTTATGCTAAGTACTAAAGTAGGCCTCAATGGGGGGGGGGGGGCTATAGAGCTATAGAGTTTAAGCATATTAAGCAGGTCACAACACCTTCAGCTCACCCCTTCTGAACTTACAGTGTATGCTGATCTCTGTTGGGAATGGTGGATCCTGGGAGTTTGAATCTCTTTTTTGTGCTTTGGTTTCAGTGAGGGAAAATTAAAAAAAAGTCAAGAGAAAAAATTTCAAATCTAGAGTTTTCCTTAGGTAACAGCGGCATTCTGTTGTTATAAACAGGATCTTGCATATTGTTCCACACTCTTTCCACAAGCATTCCTTCCAGCATGTGTCCAGGGGTCAGGCCAATGGCATGACTGACTGTCTTGTTTCTATTCCAACCCTCCCTTTTCTTCCTATTTGACAATAAAAGCAGACACCACAGGTGTAGTTGTTTTGTTTCTAACTTCATTCATTTCAGTTTGAGACCCTTAATAGATTATTCAGAAACGTCTCCTTTTCTGCATCTATACTCTATTACTGACTTGATAGGAGATGATAGGCCTCTCCTATAAGCATCCTGTTACATTTCTTTTCAAACTCCATCTTGCAGGATCTTGGGAGTTCTATTGTTTGAAGATAAAACTCTTCATTTCAGTGAAAATGAAACTTTTCTTCTTTTTTTTTTTAGTGTTGGTAGATTTGAGAAAGCGAGATTGTACAAACCTTTCCCCCCAAAGTGCAACCACTGGCCATCTTTACTGTAAGATTATATGATCTATATGTCTTTTATTTATCACTGAATATCAAGAAATCCTCCCCGACACCATCAATTTCCAAATGTCTTCCTTTCATTCTGTAGTACAGCCAGTATAAAAATACCTAGAGAGGAAGAAGACATGTGTGAGTAGACAGAGGATTTATAGCCTGGAATCCAGGAAGGTCTTGACGATGTGGAATCGTGCAGGTACTCTACATAATCTTAAAATCCTTTCTTATGCCAAGAACTAGATTTTTAGGTCTGGGAAAATGGTTCAGTAAAGCACTTGCTGTGCACGCAGGAGGATCTGGGTCCAGACCCCTGACAAAGCTGGGTGTCATCACGTGCGCTTGTGAACCTCGCTCTGAGGAGACAGTGATAGGACCCTTAGACTACTCATGACCAGATGGTCTTGCTTAATCAATGAACTCCAGATTCAGTTAAAGGACCTATCTCAAAAGGTAAGAAACAGAACAATACGGAGACACCCAGCATCAACCTGTAGCCTGCACACGACCATTCACATACATATACTTGCACCCACTAAAACACACGCTCATACATGAACACATCCACACTCATAAGTCAAAGAAATAAATGTAGGCCCATCTATCCTTCTTTCTGTTGTCTGTCATCAATTATCTATCATCTATCTATATCTATGTCTATACATCTATCATCCATCATCTATCTATCCTCCCATTTACCTATCAATCCTTTAAGAGCTATTATTATCTATTTATCTATCATCTATAAATCATCTGACTGTAATCTATCTACGATCTATCCTTCTGTCATTTATCTATCAATCCTTCTACCATCTATGATCAATAATTTATGGCTCTATCAATCATATATCCATACACCATCAATCTACTCTTTATCATATATCATCTATCAAGGATCTGTCTATATCATCTATCACTTATCTATCATGCGTCACTGTTCTGTATCTATAGCTACTTTCAGGAACATAAACTTTTTTTGTCCACGTAGTATTCTTCACGTCCATCATAACAAACTATGAAACTGTGAAACAATGCTCTGAGTAAGACGGTCCATATTAGAAATGCGTATATTTTGAAGTTCTTTTGGGTACTAAGTTTATTGTAATTACTTCAGTGCAAAGGCATTCTTCCTATTGTCTATTTCTGATTATTTCCCAAAGCAACATGAGAGTGATCTAATCAGCTTGCTGCTATGATCGTCTGTTGCTTCTACTTAGTGCGATTGTTGAGCCTGCATCTCTGTAGACACTGTACATGCTGCACGGAACCCTCTTGCTGGCTCCAGTTCTTCAAGGAGTCCAGTGCAGCACTTTTTTTTCTGTCACTGGGTCTGCATGAAGACCACTTAGTCTATCTGGGCAGTGGTGGTTCCTTTTTGTCCAGAAACTCTCTTTGTGGGCTATTTATGCAAATAGTTCTAGCCATGATTGACCAGTGATAAAGTTTGCACAAGAGTCTCAGGAAGTAAGAAACTTAATAAAGCCATAAACGTTATCAGTACATCCTTCCCTTACATACATAGAATCAAAAAGCCATGCTCCTGTGGTAGCCGGGCATGGGGACACTCATGAAACAACAGGTATGTTAATGTGATCTGTCCTTGGTGATGGACTTAGGATGGCATGAATTACAGGAATAAAGGCCTGTGGGTTTATAGATGCTGAGGAAGGAGCCTCAGCTGGCCCATTTGGTCACTCTGTGAGACTCAGATGAAGATATACATATCTTAGCCATTGGCTAGATGGTTTGATTACTTGATTTTTGGTCTTTACTTCAGAATGGCACATCAATATACAGCATAGACTATCAACCATATATATCAGCCCTGGATTTTCCTATCATTGTAAGGATGCTGGGTTTTATTCTAAGTCGATGGGGAAGCTACTGGAAATGTTGAGTAAATTGTTGACAGATCCTGACTTGATGAATCTTTTAAAGAATTGTTTGTGCTGCTCTGTGGAGAGCAAGGAACAGTGGCAGCAGCAAGAAAGCCAGTTAAGGTGCTAGGGAGATGGCTCAATGGTTAAGAGTAGAGGCTGCTATTCCAGAGGACCTGAATTTGGTTCTCAGGAGCCACAGCAGGTGGTTTACAATTACCTGTGACTCTAGTTCCAGGGACCCAGTGCCCTCCCCCAGGCTTCTTCAGGTACTTGTAGATACATGCATGTACACACAAAGACATACAAACACAGAGATGACTTTTATAAATCTTAAAGAAATAAGAGCAGTGAAAAGAACAGCAATATACCCAATAAAGGTGATTTTATTAGGACATTAATAATCTAGGCACAACAAAAGTTTAGGTCCAGGCACGATTTTAATGACATATCCTAGAGGATTATAAGAGAAATCACCACAAATGATGAAAATAGCAGTAGTGGTTTGAG
Source organism: Acomys russatus (assembly GCF_903995435.1). Lineage (NCBI taxonomy): Eukaryota > Metazoa > Chordata > Mammalia > Rodentia > Muridae > Acomys > Acomys russatus. The sequence goes on from NC_067160.1 coordinate 8,258,696, forward strand.
CGAAAATACCCCCCATAGGCTCAGATATTTGAAGACTTGATGCCCAGGTGCAGATACTATCTGAGAAATGTAGGCGGTGTGGTCTTGTTAAGGAAATACGTAACTGGGATTGGCCTTTAAGATCAATTTATGTCCGACCAAAGCACAGGCCTTAAGAATAAACCCTCCACCACTTCTAGTTTGCTCTCTCTCCTCAGAACATATGACAAAGGATGTGAGCTCTCAGCTTCCTATTCCATCTTTCACATCTGCTGTTTGCTGGTATGCCATCCTGCCATTATAGACTCTTATCCATCTGGGCCATAAGCCAAAATAAACTCATTCTTCTTTAAGTTCCCTTGGCCATGATATTTTATCACAGCAGCAGAAACGTAACTAATACAGTGATAAAGTCTAAAACTCTAAATAATTTTTACAGAATCAGCCATTAAATAGATACATTTGGAAAGACAGATTAGGTCCACTACATTGTAGAGCCCTCATTTTTCATTTGTTGGTTGAAGATAATTATAGTATTTACTTAATTACTATACTGTGTCAATGTGAGAACCGTATGAAATACTGTGTGTCAAAATATTTTAGGAGGCTAAATATGATATGATAATTATTGTCTGAAGACTGACTTCTGAGCATGTTTAAAAGTACCTGGAAAATCCTTCTTGCAATCTTATTTTACCCCCTATTATGTGTCAGAGGTCCCTAATAAACAGAGTCGACACCTATCTATTTGAATTTTGATTCTCTTAGGCATTAAACAGCCCTTGCAGCATTTAGGCGCATTCGTGGATAATAGCTTTTTTTGTGATTAGCAGTTAACAGCCCAGTGGGGACTGATAGCAGTACAGAAAAGTGACACTATGTGAATAGTTTCAATTCATGCTTTAGGAAAAGGTACCTGGAGGGCTGATACCACAAAGAAAATGCTTCATAGTCCATATTCTTGTACCTCACGGTTTTCTCCATAATCTATAATATTTCCTACTCCCCATGTCACATAGGTATATTTTTTTAATAATAAGAGAACTACAATTTTACATGTCATAGTTTTCAGGTAGACATGTCACAGAATCTGTGATAGTTACTAGAATGAGGGATAAGTTATTTTTATACAAATGAAGGAAAAATAAGAGCTGGGGGTTGTCTTGGTGAGTAAAATACTTGCTGCATAGGCATGGGGACCTAGTTCTAGTCTCCAGCAGCCATGTAAAAGTCAGCTGTGGCCGCACACATCTGTAACCCCAGCACTGAGGGCACAGGGATAAGAAGACACTGAGGCTTCCTGGTCAACCAGCCTAACAAATTGATATGCTCTCCAGGTCCAGGGAGGGACATAGAGGATATCATCTGACACCAACCTCTGATCTCTATAGGTACACATATAGATTCACACACATGTGTAGGTGTATGCGTATATCATACACACAAATAATGGGGAAAAACAGGAAAGAAATGTATAACTTTTATGAGAAAGTATACTAGACTGTCACTGCTGTGACAAACCCCAGGAAGAGACAGCTTGCATGAGGAATGGCTTGTTTTAGCTCCTGTTTTCACTCCACCATCAGCAGGCTCATTTTTAAAGCCAGCGTTGGAGCAGAAGTGTTAAAAGTAGAAGGGCATGGTGAGGAGAAGCTGCTCACCTCATGGCGGCCAGGAAGCAGAGTGATAGATTAAGGAGCCCAGGATGAGATGCAGATCCCAGAACACACCCCAGAGACGTCTCCCTACAACTAGGCCTCACCCATGAAAGCTTACGCTATCTCCCATCAAACTAGTGCTAGTTATAAAATCAATGAATCAATCTGTTGATTGGGTCAGAGTCCTTATAACCCAATTGTATCAATATATGGAATCATCACCAGAGGACAAGTCCTTCAATATATGATCCGTTAGTGGAGAATATGTCATATTCAAGTGACAACAGGCAGTTTCCCCAAAACTGTATCTAAATTCAACAGTCTCTGAGGTTGGTGGCCTAGAACTATCATATACAGTAAAAACATGATCTACTGCAGGGAATTTAAGATCTTTTTTTCCTCCTTGTCTAACTTTTTCCAGCTCTTTGAATGTGTGTTTAGGATACTTCCTGTATACTATTTGTTGATAATGTAGAAAATGACAATAATTTGGTGTTTCTATACTCTTCATTTAAACCACAAAGAAAAAAGTGACCTCATTCTCGAAGGTCACATGTTCAATATCTATGTCCTTTCACTAATTCATAAAATTGATAGTAACAGTAGTGTTCATTTAATACTATTTATGTGCCCATATATATGATTATATATATATATATACATATATATATTCAATATATATGTTGAATCATTATCCCTTCATCACTGTTGAAAATTACTTGCTCATTTTATAGGTGAGAAGACTGAGAATTATTAGGTGACAACCTAGTGGAGATAAATTGAAAGGTGCACAGATATCTGCCATGTAAGTGGGAGAAGAAACAGGTAGATGGGGCAAGGCTGAGAATCAGAGATTGTAGAAAACCACTGGATAATATAGTTTTAATCACAACAATTTTAGCCACATAGACTATGAACTACTTTGTGATACTACATTCAATGGAGTTCTTTTGAAAATAACCCCTATTTGTATGATAAATATAATTTAATAATTTTTGAATGCCATTATGAGTGATTTCATGAAGCACAGAAAAAAGTCAATTATATGATTTACAATAATATACTCTTTAATTTTAGTGTCATTGGTGAAAGTGGTCTACTGCCTGAAAAAAAAATCCTCTCTTATATCATTAAAAGCTCATTTTATTTAGTTTTTACTAAAGATAAAGGCGATGATGTACTTCAGAAGTATTAAGCATATACATTCTGTGTGTCAGAATCTGATCTAGGTACACTGGATACATTGGAAAGAAAATAGCTAGTCTCTGTCTCATGTGTTCCCTGATAATTGTAGAATTCTGAACTGTACAAAGAAAGAATGATTTCTGAATAGTATTACAGAAAATAAAAAAAATTCTCACAGTGGTCCCTCCAAGTATTATCACAGTTAATTAGTCCCTGAGACCTCAAATCTGAGCCATTCTTACTTTTGAAATTTTTTATGAAAGAAGTGGCTGATAGATTTCCTCACTAAGGAACCTTAGGGATTTGAGTAAGAATATCATATGGGCTTAACCAAATATCCATTTCAGGCTTACTGAACAATTTGAGGACGTTCCCAGGAAACTCGAGAAGTCCTCAGACATTTCGATAGGCATGTGGTGGTTAAGCTACTGAGCCTGTGTGAAGGCATGCACTACGTAAGGTGTCTGTGGACGCCCATGGGTCATTGGTGTTCTTCCTCCTTCAAGTCTGCACCCTTATCATCTCCGGTTTCTCTATCTACTAAAGCAAAACACTCAACAAAGATACGGCCATCTTGCAAAGAAATCTAGACTTAACTGTAACCCATGAAAGCTCACACTTTACAGCTTTCAAATACTTCATGTTTAGTCACAGAAGCTCCACATCTGTAAGATGTGGAGGGTTTAAAATGCTTAGCTGGCTTTTAGGGTAACTGACAATTCTTGATGGACAGCCTGGAGGAAAAGCATTTCTGGTGATCTTGAAAAGGATAATTATAAGAAAAGACACATTTAGCAGCCATCTAGAATGTGCTTTAATTTCTTTGAGCTATAAATCTCATCACCATAATAAAAAACCCAGCTTTCTCATGAATAGAGAAGAAGCCAGTTAGAAGAACTTTGGTCGTCAGTTCTGCAAGATATTATATTCAGTAATTAATTTTATAATAACTGGTTCACACATATAAAGTAGTCCATTTGCATAAAAAATTACTGCTTAAATGACAAATCAATTATTGCACACAAAGTCAATTATTATACACTTGTTTAAAGTTGAATATCATAATTAAAATTTGAGTAATTTGCTGTTTTTCCTAATGCAACACAGTACAGTAATTAGCATTCTAGCACTGTGAGATTAAGCATCTCTATAAAGTCATTAAATAGAAACCCCTAAATCTAACGCACAGTAAAGTCTCATAATTGTAAGGTTTCAAAGAAAGGTGTTGTTTTTCTTTTACTGGGCTGATCACTGAGACTCTAGCGCCTTGCTGCACCTCAAAGGGAGGGAAGTGTGACAAGTAGACACTGCTCTTTATTTTCCTAAAACAATCATGAGGTGAAGAATGGAGAAGGTAAACTTGGGGAAAGTATCTTTCTGATCAAATGACAGTCACCCCTACCCTATAAAGCAAAAGCAATTATTGCAGCAAACATCAGAGAGGGACCTAGTGCTGAGTTTTCTAATTAGGCATGTAACTCCCGGTGGAAACGACAGTTTAGTGTATTTTAATCCCACTGAAACACTCTGAGTGGAAAGCACTTCCAATGGCAGCCAACTCATCACAGGTGAGCTAAAGTCTGTGAGCAACAAGCTTCATTCCGGAGCGAGCAGAGGCAAGCACAATCATGTGGATTAGGTGAGCTATATGGATTCAGTCCTATCCAAATCTGACCCTTTGGGAATATTGTAATGGTTTCTTTGCTTAGGATGGATAAGGCCCCAATTCACTGACCGACTAGCTCAGCAAAATTACGGCATGTTCAAAATCATTCTTTTATGCAAGTCCTTGAGTGGCTGTCATCTCACAAACAGTAAGTACTTATGTCTGCCATTGTCCTGAACTGGCAGCAATAAGGATCCAAGGTGCCCGTGTGTTGAGTGGGAGGGACAGGAATGAGAAACAGAGGCGATGAGAAATAAAGACAAAAGCAGCAGCTGCGATCACGAGGTCTTGCACAAACTGATGACTTATTCTAAGCAAGTATATTAAGAAGTACAGCATGACGTATACTGTTTTCAGGGAGAAAAATGGCCAGAGAAAATTTAGTCAGACAATGTTGGCAAAGAGAACACGGGATACCATAGACAGGGCAAGCGTAAGGACAGATGCAACCACAGTCCAGGGGCAAGAATCAGGTCCCCAGAACCTGCAACCTTCACTCCTCAGTGTCACTGGCTCCAGACCTAGACTGGCCTTGCCAAGCCCACTCTTAGACGAAGACACAGAACTAAAGCTCGCTTTGTCCCTTTCATCAGGGCCTCTGAGAAAGGCTTGCGGGGTCTGGCTCTTGCAGGTTATGACCCAGCACACCTTGAGCGACCCAGCATGCCCATCTGAGTCTGGCTTCCACTACCCACTTACTCCTCCAGCTCGGCCTGCCTGGCTTCCTTTGGCCTGACTCTGAGCTTGCTCCCCTGGGCTTTGCTTAGTCTGGACAGCTTTTCCCATGTTCCCCGCTCAGCAGGATCATTCCCTCATGGTCTCAGCTCTAGTGCTGCTTTACGCCTAAGGCGCCTCTGTACACGCCATCTTAGAACTCTCTGTCTCACTTTCTTCCCCTCCTTGAAAATCATTATTCATTTTCATACCTCTATCTTCCAGCAAGAATATGTGTAGGTTCAGTTTTCTTAACCAATATATTTTATTACGAACTTATTAACGGAGTGTATGTCCCTTATAACCCAACAAAGCTAAACAATAGGGAAAGTGGATTAAAGAATAACAAAACCATAAGGATATCAGTTCCGAGGAACGATTCTCCTGGCATAATCAGCAAGATTTATTCTGCTGAACCTGGAGTAACCAGAACCCTTCAAATATGAATCCTGCCATGGAAGGGACTGTTTCACTCACTGCCCATACCTCAAGCACCCAGCTCAGTAGCTAGCATTTTGTAGGAACTCAGTTATATGATATTAGATAAATAGGTGGGTAGATCTATTCCTAACATACTTGAACCCAACACCACCTTCAGTGTATCTATCCAGTCTATGTTAATAGTGATGGTGAATGCACAACTTTATGCTGGTCACTAGTCATCACTGATTTAACAAGTATTACCTATTATCTATAATATGTCAAGAGGTACAAGTACTGCAGATATAACAGTGAACAGGACACATTTACACCATTGCATATGCATTTTATTGCTGATTACCAACAACAAGTACTATATAATATAGTGCCCAACAGTGATGAGAGCTATGATGACTAATTTAAACAAGACTAGAGGCTGTGTAGATTCCTAGATGCTGTTCTGAGAAAGCGAGACCCTGAGCGAGGAGTATGGCTTAGTCAAAATGAGTCCAACAACGAGCTGTCAGAAGCATCACCATGGGTTGAACGCAATGTTACAGACATCATATTGGAGAAAAGGAGCTGAGGGCAGGTAGCCCTGAGGTGGCAGTGGGACAACAAAGAAAGCATGTAGGGTGTATTTTTCTAGGCTCTGTTATCATAGGGCTCTCATGTGACTGGAAGCTACTGGAGAGCTGCGGGCAGGACAGTGATTAACGCTGACTTAGATTTTCCATGGTGAGTTGCTGGAGGCTGTTATGTAGAAGACAGATGGAGGGGGCATGAGTGTGATGAAACACACAGACTTGCAAAAGATGCAGGCTTGCAAGAGATCAGTCTTTGCACTGATGGGATGCTCGTAAGGTCGCCTTGGTAATTGGGAACTGAAATAAAAAGGCTTTGGTACTCATTACTCAGGTACATACGGAAGCGGGTCACAGTGACTGGGTTCTGCAAAGGTCATTGTCACCCTTATGTAGGATGTTCAGAAGAGAAGTATAGAGTTCCGCACACCCAGGACATAGTGTTTCCAATATTGGGGGAAATACATCAAGAAATACACTATTTTTCAGTCCTTCAACTGTAGAGAAAGAAAAATAGAATCAGAAGAAATAACACATGAAATGAACTACCCAGACCCACCCACCCTCCTGGGAAATCTGTGACCAAATTTACCCTACTAGTCAGTTGTGAGCACAGAAATAAGACATTCATGGAGGAAGTCGCCCATTACCCCAGAGGAGCAGTCACAACATTGCCCATAGAAGAAAATAAGTCTTGTTTTCCCGGTCCTAATGTCCTAATATGCAGCTTTCTTGTTTCTCATCCCCACTGTTACCTAAGTGGCTTGATTTGCTTTCAGTAAAGAGAATACTTTATGCTACTCTGCCTGGAAGTCACTAAACACCTGCTAATTTAATCTTGCCACCTGACAACCTGTGGCATACTTGTATCGACTGTCTGAGAGACACAGTCTCTCAGTGAGTAAAGGTACTTCAAAGTCCCACAGACTCATCAACTTTTGAATATCAAAGGGTTGCTGATGCCTTTGAACAACTTAAGATGTAAGCCTCTGCCCAAAGGAGGTTCAATGCCACACCCCACTCTAAATGTCCTGGCTATTTCGGGAAGGTTTCATTATGCTCAGGTGGCTAGAGTGCTTAGCTGGTAACAAGATCTATCTTTAAAACCGTGCCCTATAGATGGCGTAGGGTGTGGGGAAAGAAAAAGCCAGGGTCAGCTCAGCTCAAGCTCTAAACTCAAACTGGCCAGATTTGGAATCAAGTGTTTCTAATCAGTAGCTATACAGCATTGGGTGAGTTGTTTCATCTCTGTATGCCTCGGTTTCTCAATATGTAAAACAGGGAAATCATCTCCTCCTCCCCTCATAGTAATTACCTCTTCAAAGTGATGTCATGCAGAGTTATGATCAGTAAGGCATTTATAGCTGTGGCTACATCTGATAGACAGCTATAAAGAGTGCTCAGTATGGCTGCTGTGACTCAGGGATGGGGCTGTTTCCTGCCAACCATGGCTTCTGATGATGCCACTTTTGAAATGGCTGTGTCTTGTCAAAACATTCTATCTCCAGAGTCTTCTCAAAGCTTTCCTGCTTTGGTCCTTCATTCTGAGCTGAGGCAGAAAGTTTAGCTGTCTTTGAACTCTGTTAGGTCTTTGTCTCCTGTGTTCCAAGTGGAATTGGGATCCATGCTCATGAGAAATTTGTAACAGAGATTGAATGGTGTTGTTGGTTTCTGCTCCGTCACTGATGAATGTTCAAACCTTGCACCTGCTTGGAGGAGACCGTCTCCTTCCAGCTAGGTTCCACTTCCATGAAAGCTATACTGCTTCCTTTAATTACCCTCACTCCCCACTAAATATCAAAATACAAAAGAATGGATAAGGATATATTTACACAGCCAGTACCTTCACATGATTGATCAGCAAACTGCATCTATCTGGTTATTGAAATTTTATCTACTGATGCAGATCATATGTAGATGGCTCACAATACCTTGTTTTGAAGGGGATAATGTATTAATTAAACACATCGATACATGTATGTCTTAATGTTTTTCCTTTAGGTTTTATTGATATATGTGTGATTGTTTTGTCAGTATGAACGTCTGTGTACTAATTGCATGTAGTGCCTTCGGAGTCTAGAAGAACGGGGTATCAGATCCCCTGGTACTGGAGTTATACACAATTGTGATTTACCCTGTTGGTTCTGGGACTCAAACCCAGGTCCCATTGAAGATTAGTTATTGTTCTTAGCAAATGAGCCATCTCTTCAGCCCAATATGTTGATTTTAAAACACAGAAATCAAGTCTGTATGGCTTATATTCAATGAGAAATGATTTCTTATTCGTGAAAAGAATCTGGCAACTCTCCTGTACTCAATCATTCAAGGAGTGGTGTAGATTCTATACCTTTGGATGGTAGACCCGAATGCCTTGTAGATACTCTCTAGAGAGAAAGAGGGGCTTGCTAAGACAGGCATGCTTCCTTTAGCACACATTTTTCCCACCCACAGACCATTCTCAGATGGCTCTAGGACATTTTATCTATACAGGTTGTCAAAGGCATTCCCTAATCAAGATGATACCTTCTAACTACAGCTGTAACCTACACAGGGCAGAACCATCTTTTAGTGGGCAGTTAACCATCTCTGTACATAGAAAAAGGAATTCATTTATCCAAGTCATTCAAAACCCATAAACCTTTAATTCAACTTTAGAACTGGCTTAGCTCAGCCCAAACTTAAAGCTCACTGGTGAATTACTATCAGACAAAATTAAATTATTTTAAAGGGTGTAATTTTAATAGGAATATTTATATCCTCTGCCAAATTCTGTACAGGGAGTTATAGTTTTCAAAAGAGACACTATTTGCTGGCAAAGAACATTAGATACATTCTTATTCTACAAACCATGTCTCGTAAAATTCAACCTTGACTGAAAAATAACACAGACATATAAAAATGGTGGCTGAATTCCCTCTTACAACCACTTTAGAAAAGAAAAAAACCAAACTTTTCTATCATCCAAGTGACGACCAACGTTAAATCTCTCATAAAGCCAGAGATGGTGGCAAACGACTGACTTTGGAACACTCATTAGCAATATGTAAGGGACTATTCTTAACTTTAATAAGCTAACTCAATTCACGCTCAGGAGTTGTTGAAATAACTGGATTTTAATGTGCTAAACAAATACCCCAACTCGGGCTGCATCATTCTCTGCATTACTAATGCATTACACATAAGCTTTCCTAATATTGGTGCCAGCGTGCAAACAGTCCTGTCATTTAGATTCACGTTCACCTTTTGTAAACAAATGATTCAATTAATAAACCTCATTGGGGAATAGTACTTTTGACTTAAAGGTTGCCTTTCTGAGACTGTGTTATAAAACAGTCTTCACACTCCACAAGCTTATGACCTACGTGCATTTCAGGGCTCGCTAATGAACAGCCCAGCTGCTGAGTTGGGTAAATAGGAAAGGCCATTTCTCTTTGCTCTTTTCACACCTTTTAATTGGAAGAAGTATGTTTTGGTCTGATTCATGCCACTTTCATGGGCTAGGACTTGTGTGCATAAAAAAATTCGATTGAAATTCTACAGGCAGCAGGGGTCATATTTCTCAACGCCAGCAGCAGTTTTGCTCTGATTCTACAGGACAAGGACTGATAGACCCTGAGTGACATGATTGATTGGGTGGAGAATTACATTCCAACCTAAGTGAGTTTTAACTCCCATAATGTGTCTGTCCGCATTTCTAAAGCAATTATTTTCCAAGTAGAATGCACAAGGTGGCCCAAGGGGGTCAAGAGAGATTGCATTAGTCAAGATTCCTTCCAGTTGCAAGTGATAGAAGTCCCTCAGAATGGATTAGGCAAACATGGAATGTTCAGTACATGCATATCTGTGAAATATCTATGGTTAAGCTGATTTCAGCCAAGGCCGGTATGTCACTGGGTATCACAAAAATAAATAAATAAATAAATAGACTTGATACCCTATGAGATTACCGGGGAGGAGTCCCCTCGTCACAGTCATAGGGGAAGGGAAGGAAAGGGGAAAATGGGAGGGAGGACGAATGGGAGGATACAAGGGATGGGATAACAATTGAGATGTAATATGAATACATTAATAAAATATATAAAAAATAAATAGATAATATAAGCAAACAGTAGTACACACACACATATGTTTACACTCATGTTAGAAAAGATCCATTTATTCTGACAAGGACCATAAGGAAGATATGAGAGCAGTGAGGGAGATGAGCTTGCCAGCAGGTCAGGAGTGGTTGAAGAGCTCATGGATGACATTTGTAAGACAGATAGACGAGAGGGGAAGACTGGGTCTCCAAAGAAAAAAGTAGGGTGCTATTTTCAGAAAAGGAATCGAGAAGATGATGCTGCCAGGTGAGTGCACTACACAGATGGCACTTCAGAGACATAAGCTGAAAGTCATGTAGAGGATAGCCACTCAACGGCTTGACTCTGTTGGTTTTCCTAAGATCTGTTCTGGGAAAAGTAACTCCTTTGACTTGGGGCACATCCACTTGAGAATCTGAATACTTATTTTTTTTCCTCATCTTTTCTGATTCCACCAATTCCATCCTTTGGTAAATATCTTTTCTATAGGCGGGAAGCAGCTCTGTTGTCTCCTGAGAGACGTAACTAAGAAGGTGGCATTGGTAATATATTCTCAACATCCGCTGAGGATGGTTCTTGGAGAGGTGGCTCAGTGGTTAAGAGCACTTACTGCTCTTGTAGAGGACCCAGGTTTAATTCCCAGCACCCACATGGGTGCTAACGAATGCTTGCAGCTTCAGTTCCAATAGCTCTGATGCCCTCTTCCTGCCTCCAAATGCATTATACACACGATACACAAATACACACACACACACACACACACACACACACACATACACACACACATACACACACACAGACAAAACATCCATACACAAAAACAAAAATAAATCTTATTTTTCGAAGAAAGAGTCACCTCTTGAGGCTGTTAAGATGGTTCATCATTAAAGGTACTCCCCACCAAGGCGCACAGCCAGAGCTTGAGCTCCAGGACGTGGTAGAGGGAGAACACGGACTTTTGCAAGTTTTCCTCTGACCTCCAAGCATACGTTCTGGTGAGTATGCCCACCTATATAATTACCTTAACAAGAAAAAAAAACTTAAGAAATTGTCCTTAAATCTTAGGTAGTTTAGCTGTGAAAATTTAGATACTTCTTGTAGCTATTTGAAGATATACAAAAAATACGTAATTTTATTTTCATAGTGAAGCAAATCCATAGGTTTTCTTTGGTTCTTAAATTGGTAGTCAATAAACAGTTCACGGCTGCTGAAGCTTACACCTTTGTTGTATAAATAGTCTTTTAAGTGACTCACAGCCTCTGAGGAAATAGCCATAACATGATTGATAAGCATTTGCGTTCAGGAGACACCCCTGCCCCCATCAACAACTTTTTCTGCTTAGTTTTTCCCCCAATTTGTACACAGACAAAAATGATCTGTAAGAAGAAAGAGAAAAAAAAACATTTAATTTAAAATACCTACATAAATAAATCAGATTTTTAAATGATATCCAAGAAACATGTGATATTTATAAAAACTAATTATAATAAAATATTGAATTTAAAAAGATCAGAATAAATCAAATTCAGCAATATTCAGGATATA